>NC_056743.1:456096-679927 GCF_019279795.1 Protopterus annectens | reverse complement strand
TCTACATAAGATATAATCCACCTGTGTGCATCTTCCTCCACTCCTGTTTGTCACTCTATGCTCCTCCCTCTTGTTAAAATATGTATTAAACACAGCCAAGTCCATCCTTTTTGCAAAATCCACTACCACCTGACTTTCTGCATTCCTTTGCTTAACACCATACCTACCCATCACTTCCTCATCCCCTCTGTTCCCTTCACCAACATGCCCATTGAAATCTGCTCCAATCACCAGTCTCTCACCCTTGGGTACAGTCATCACCACTTCCTCCAACTCACTCCAAAATGTTTATTTCTCATCCATCGCACACCCAACTTGTGGAGCATATGCAGTAACAACATTCATCATTACACCATCAATTTCCAGCTTCATAAACATCACTGTATCCAACACTCTTTTCACCTCCAAAACACTCTTAGCATACTGTTCCTTCAGGATAATCGAAATAAGTAGAAAAACCCACAGCAGAATGAACAGGCACGGACCTTTATTGTTGTAAGCGCTTTCGGTCAAGGTATTACCTCAACCTTCTTCAGACATAAACAATTTTAACAACCACCCTACTTTACTTAAATACACAATACTTAATTACTAAATCGCTCCCTTAATTGATCCATTAATTGTCTTGGCATTTTAAAGCAACAGCACATTGTAAGTTTAACTATGAATATACATTAGTTGAATATAAAATAAACTAAACAGTGAGTAATATAAATAATATACATAATATGAATAATATATTCATATATGTATGCAAGATGTGTGTGTGTATAATATACAAATTTGCTTAAATATCTAAATATTAACATTTACACTTTCCTTTAAAAGTATTATTACCTAAAGTAATTTAACTCAAATCAAAACAAAAACAAAGCAAATTTCTCCAACAACTCCAATTGTTAAAATCTCTTAATTCTATATATATCTCTATACAAATTGTATATATATATACCTATGTACATATGTATACATGCACATATATACACGTACATATACATATGTGTGTGTAACCGTAGATTTCATAAAAATAAATAAGTAAATAAATAAATAAACCTATGTTTTAAATAACCAAAACATCTCCCATATGCATTTTGTTGTATAAAAACATTCTATGTATATATAATTAAAATCAAAAATAGTACATAAAAAGTATACCAAATGTTTAAATGCTATAAAAGAATTTATACAAAGTTTATAAACAATATTTGTAAACAGTGCTATACGATACACAGCAATCAAAAACCTTATTATCTCCTTAATGCCCTCAGTTTTAAAATACATTTGATTGATGCATACTCATTTAAACCTGGGGGTATTTGGGCTAATGTTCTAATTTGCCACAACAATTCTTGTTCTTCAAGCCATAATTGCCATGGGCCGCCCCTAACATCAATCTTAACTTGTTGAATAACAGTAAATACAAAATGGTGCGTAGGATGTTCACTTATGTGCCTAGCTAGTGCATTATTTAGATCTTTCTTCCCTATAGCATAAAGATGTTCATACACCCTTTTCTTAAATGCACGCTCAGTCTTACCTATGTAGAATGATAAACATTCTACACAGAGAGCCACATAGACCACATTTTTACTTTCACAATTAAACTTACCATAGATTTTATAATTATTCCCATTAATATGTACTTCTTTTCCTGGAAGAATGTGTTTACATTGTGGACACATTCCACATTTAGCCATACCAATTTTGGAGGTTGAAGATTTATTACTAGATTTTTCCACTAGTTGTTTTAAGTTGGTCCCCCTCCGATAGACAAATTTTGGCTTAATACCTAGTGTTTTAGCTAACATATTGTCTTCTAATATGATATTCCAGTTCTTATTAATAATACTTCTTATTATATTAAAATGAATGGAATATGTGAAAATGAAATTAATTTGAGGTGTGGTCTCAGTTGATGGTTTTAAAGCGTTGTGCATGGTGCCACCTCCTAAAAGTGGCTTAAAATAGCCACCTTCTATTTTAAGCACAACCTCATTCCTTATTTCCTCAACAAGGGCCTTTGGATAAGCTCTGATGGTAAACTTCAAGCTCAAAGTATCACATTCTTTTACAAAATCCTGATGGTCAGATGTCATTCTGTTGCCCTCATTTAATTGTCCCTTCAACACACTTCTTTTCTGATGGAATGGATGTCCGCTTGAGAAGTGGAGAAGGGAATTCGAATGTGTCGGTTTTCTATAAATTTCAGATTTAAATCTGTTGTTGGCACTGTTCTTACTTAGTTTAACATCCAAAAAATTTATTTCGTTTTCTCCTATGGTGTAAGTAAATTGGAGAAAACTTGTCATATTTGAGATGCTTTCTATAAATTGGGGGATCAGTTCTAGTGGTCCTTTCCAAAGGAAGAACATGTCATCCTGGTATCTGTTATACCAGGTGACATTTTCTTGATATAACACATTTTGGAACAAATAATTACGCTCCCAGTATGCAAGTACACTGTTTGAGAAACTGCATCCACAGGGGGACCCCATGGCTATCCCAGTCTTTTGTAAATAGAACTGTCCCTTAAATGTCACGAAGTTGTTAAATAGGACAATCTCGAGTAGTATTTCAACTAAATTCATTTGCTCATTGGATGCTTTTTTACTCAGCATGAACTCCCTTGTCCATTCAATCCCTAGTTGTTGTGGGATAACGGTGTACAAATCCTTAATGTCAACTACTAAAAATTTAAGGTCCGGATTGTACACCAATTTATCAATACACTGTAAAAAAGCCCAAGAGTCCTTACAGATTTGAGACTCACCTTTTAATAAAGGTTTAAGCATACTGTCCACCAGTTTGGCACATGCATTGTAATCGAACCCCTTCCATCGACTATGGGCCTGAAAGGGGGATTAACCAAGTTTTTGTGAATTTTTGGCGTGCCAAACATGGTGGGAATCTTAGGTGCTAACATGTCCAAGTACTGTAACATTTCAGAATCTATAGTCCCTTGGATAAAAAGATCCTCCAAGATACCTTTGATCTTTTTGTAAGCCATATTAATTTCGTTAAGGCTAGATTTTGAATAACTATCAGATTCCAAGTGTTCTAATACTTTTCCATTGTAAAAGTATTCATCCATGAAGACTAATCCGCCCCCATGCCAAGACAATTAATGGATCAATTAAGGGAGCGATTTAGTAATTAAGTATTGTGTATTTAAGTAAAGTAGGGTGGTTGTTAAAATTGTTTATGTCTGAAGAAGGTTGAGGTAATACCTTGACCGAAAGCGCTTACAACAATAAAGGTCCGTGCCTGTTCATTCTGCTGTGGGTTTTTCTACTTATTTCATTTTTTGCCAGTTTTCATTTGAATTTCCTGTTTTCCTTCAGGATAATGCCTACGCCATTTCTCCTCCCATCCACACCATGATAAAACAATTTGAACCCGCCTCTGATACACCTAGCCTTGCTCCCCTTCCATCTGGTGTCTTGCACACACAATATACCAACCTTCCTTCGGTCCATCATATCAACTAGCTCTCTCCCTGTAGCAGTCATACTGCCAACATTCAAAGTTCTGACCCTCACTATCACAGTCTTAGCCTTTACCTGCCTTTGGCCATGCCTTCCGCCTCTTCTCCTCCTTCGGCCAACAGTAGCCCAATTTCCGCCAGCACCCTGTTGGCCAACAGTACTGGTGGCAGTCATTGTTAACCCGGGCCTCGACCGATCCGGTATGTATATGTGTACTTTTGTCTGCATGTATGACACGACAAAATGTTATGCCAGATGCCCTTTCTGACGCAACCCTCCCCATTTATCCGGGCTTGGGACCGGCACAAAGAAATGTACTGGCTTGTGCATCCCCAGTGGCTGGGTTAAGATTGCAGCAGTACCTAATTGTACTAATTTATTTGTCAATGTTTTGTATATAACCCTTTGAAATGTTGAAGTTAAATCTTTATAAATCACAGCACAATTTTTCATTCATAGCTCTTTATATTGTTATAGAACATCACGTTACAGGTGGTAACGGCTCTGTATTATAAGCACACAAAGACTAAACCGCGAACACTCACATGAGCAAAAATGCCAGGAATCAAACTTGCTGTTGTGGGGGGCTGTGCCCCCCACTAACTATATATTCTAACTCTGAGGTCGCACTTCAGTGAGGAAAGGGCCAATATCCCACTCCTCACTATAACACGACCCCACAATCACACTTTCGATTCCCAGCATTTTCGCTCACGTGAGCGTTCAGGGTTTAGTCTTTTTGTGCTTATAATATAGAGCTGGTGGTGCCCCAGATCTGTTTTCAACATATGCTTACTCATGTATGGTTTTAAGGTCCAGCCTATCCAGTTCTGACAGTTTCTTATCCAATATTACCTTCTCCATTATTTTTCCACAACATGAAAGTTGACTTAAGGGTCTATATGACTCTGGGTTTGTCCTACTCCCCTTTTCCTTGAAGGTAGGTTTAATAAGCGCATGTCTTCAGTTTTGAGGAATCTGCCTATATTTATATGACGTAGTGAAGAATAGATATAATACTGCAAGTTCTTGCTGAAGTGTTTTCAGGTCATTGTTACTTATTGCGTCTCCTCCCTGCGCTTTTTTTGGATCCAGTTTCTCTAGTTCTTTTTCTATATAATCTAATTTGATTCTGGTATCTGATGTTATCTGGATGTCATTAGGACAGCTTATCACCTTTTTGTGGAGTCAAACTGTTTTGCATAAGATTTTGTAAATATATCTATAGTCTGTTGTGTCTGAGAATAAATTTTAGAATCTGCACACATTTTATCATTTTGTGTATCTTTACTCCTTCCACTTATGTATCTATAAAAAGGTTTGCTATTATGCTCAATATCTTTATATACATTTTCTTAATTTTTTTCTGGATTTTGTTTGTCCAGGTTGTTTACTTCAGTTTTCAAAGTTGTAGTTCAACCTCTCTTCCATTTCTTATATTTATTGTCTCTCACCTTAATCAGGTATCTTGTTCTTATGGAAATATACCCCCCTGATGTTTTATGCCTAGATCCTGATGTTAAACATTTTTTTATTTTTGGCACTCAAATAATTTCTGTTTCAAAACTTTCCACATTCCATCTGCAATTTTTTCCCCCTGAACATCTCACTCCAGTTAGATGTCCTTCATGGATGCATCTGCAGTCATGACAACTGGGTTGTCCTGTCGTCAGGCAGCCCTTCGGTCGGCCGGATTCCAAAGTCCGGTCCGCTTCGCTGATGTCGCGACTTCACCCGACGCCATCTCTGTTGGTCTGGGGGTATAAAAGCATCAGCCGACGCCATTTTCCTCTGTCTTTCTTGCCGCGTGGCGCCCGAAGCAGAAGCTGTTCGCAAGTGCCGGTCGGTCGGATCCAGAGATTACTTCTACCGAATACTACAAGACTTCTAAAGCTAAGTACCCGCTGGGGACTCTTTCTTGCCTCAGCCGATGTCAGAAAAGTTAATAATTGTTTAACCTGTGGGAAACAAATACCTCATAAAGATTTCCACTCTTATTGTCTGCCTTGTTTAGGCCCAGCCCACGACGTAGCAGCCTGTTCGCCTGTGCTTCTTTCAACCGACGAACGCTTAGGCGCCGGTCGGAGTTTGCAGAACAGTTTTTCGGTTCTGATTTTGCGACATTATGCCGCCGGATCCTCCGACTACCCAATCTGCCAAAAACGCAAAGATAAAGACCGACACTCGCGTCCGCGGTTTCGGCCGAAACCATGGTTAAGCAAATCATGAGTGTCTCGGTTTCCGAAACCGAGAAAACTGATCAAAGTACAGCTGAACCTATCTCTACAACTGAGGCCCCTGCTACCACTCTTGAATCGGCCTCAGAAATTTTATCCACTACGGTGGGTGCCACTGACTTATCAGACACCATTCCCTTGGATGTCTCTACCCCAGCACGTGGTGCTGCTAGGCCTCCAGCAGCCATGTCCATTAAGGCCTTCGCCAGGGCTAAAGCAGCCAAAACTACTAAGACAGTGCCTGTTAAACCCCCCACAACCAGGCCCTCTTCTAGTTCTCAAATGCTTACTTTGGCAGAAGATTTAATTTCATTAATTAGAGGATCTCAATCTCACCCAGACAGGGCCTCTCAGCCCCCAGAGAAGAGACCTAGGGCAGAGCCCCCTGAGCCAGTGTCCTCTGATGATTCTGCTGACGAATCAGACATAACTGACCAGCCAGAGGCTCCTTTCTCCAATTTTGAAGATTCTGATGCTGAAGAATCCATTCCAGCTGCTTCCCACCAGAAGAATTCTCCTTTGGGGAAACCTTACATGCCATGCGAGCAGTTCCAATGGCAGCAACAGGATTTTTCAGACTCCAGAAAAAGACTTAGGACCTTTCTGCACCTCCCACAGCACAGGCCCTTAGCTATACCTCCTGTTCTCTCTGTGGTGGATGATGCTTTCAATGATGTCTGCTCCGCTCCAGATTCTTTACCCCCAGCCCCTGCCAAACCAGACAGATTTTACAGGGTGCCAGATACTCATCACCACCTTTACAAGGCCCCACTTGCAGACCCCAAACTATATCCCAGGGTCCCAAGGCAGTAGCCGACCATAGCTAAAAACCCTATTCCTTCTGAAAGGGAAGCAAGGTCATTAGACAGATGGGGTAAAAGGTCTACACTTCAGCTACTCTCTCAGCTAGAGCTTTAAACTGTCAGTTTCACATGATACAATACCAAGAGTTTATGCTTGATCAGTTAACTAAAAACTAACCACTGATGAATCTCTTGATAAGAAATATGTATTAGAAATGGTAAATAACATACAACAGGTTAGCAACCATTCCTTAAAATGTGGCTATGATGCACTGGAGGCTTCATTTAGATCAGCCATGACTGGCACAGTGATAAGAAGGCATGCATGGCTAAAGGAGCAAGCTTTACCGGATCATGTTAAAGCTAAGTTGCTAGATGCTCCTATGGATAAGACAAGTTTGTTTGGTACACCTGCCCAGCAGGTTATGAAGAAAATGGAAGAAAAGGCAAAATCTGTTTAAACGGTTAAAGATTTCTTGCAGGTTCAACCCCCAAGGTTTAGCAGGAACTGGCCTGCCAAAAATTGGTCCTTTCCTGACTCCACAAAATTTCAAAGGGGCAGGAATAGACGCTCCAGAGGCAGAAACCAATCCAGAGGAGCTGCCTACAGAGGACCTACAGTGGCAAGGTAACAACAGAGGCACAGACACAACCACTGCCACTACATCAGCACAACCACAGTGACTTAACCCTAAATCCGCCTACCGGGGAACAAATAGCAGCTCCTCTAGGCGGAAAGTTAACCTTATTTTCAAAGAACTGGCACTACATAACAAAAGACAAGTGGATTTTACAAACCATAGATCAAGGTTACCGGTTTCACTTCCACACTTTACCAGTCAAAAGAGGAATGCCAAATCTACCTCCAAATCAAAAACAGAGGCACTACAACAGATAATGGAGTTAGCAAACATGAGAGCTGTGGAAAGAGTGCCAACAGCAGAGCAAGGAAAGGGTTCTACTCCAGACTATTCCTAGTTCCAAGAAAGGAAAAGTTGGAGACCAATTCTCGACCTGTCCACCTTAAATACATACATCATTGTCCCAAAATTCAAAATGCTGACCCTACAGCAACTTCTTCCCATGCTGGGCAAGGAGTCTTGGCTGGTAACTCTAGATCTCAAGGAGGCATACCTGCACGTCCCCATTCGACCAATCTGCAGAAGATACCTCAGATTTCTTGCAGGATCAGAGCACTATCAATTCTCAGCATTGCCCTTTGGCTTATCTACTGCCCAGAGTATTCACAAAATGCCTGGCATCAGTAATCGCCATTGCAGACTACAGGAATTCAAATTTACCCATACCTGGACGACTGCCTGCTACAAGGGGACAACAAAAGCAAGCTGACAACAGATTTACAAAGGGTCATTTACTTGCTACAAGCACTGGGATACACAGTCAATTTACAAAAGTCAAGGCTGATACCATCCCAAACAAGGACATTCTTGGGCTGAATTGGACACAGTAAAACAAATGGCATTCCTGACTACAGAAAAACAAAAGAACTCCCTCTTTACTTCTTGGCACTAACAAAACTGAACAAGTTAACAGCAAGAAAAGTACTGCAGGCCTTGGGCTTCATGGCATCATGCATAATCTTGGTCCCATTTGCCAGACTACATATGAGAAAACTACAGTGGTACCTAAAGAATTTATGGTCCCAACACAGACACAGCCTAGAAACAGAAATCCCACTAATTCCATGCTTAAAGCAGGAGTTCCTATGGTGGGCTCAGGCATGTCAGTCAAACCCAGGCCTACCCTTTCGCAGATGTCAAGCAAGCCAGACCATCACAACAGACGCTTCAGACCTAGGATGGGGGGCCCACATGCTGGACAAATGCGTGCAAGGATTGTGGACACAGGATCAACTTCACCTGCACATCAACCTAAAAGAAATGCTGGCAGTAAAACTGGCAATCCAAAAGTTCAAACCATTTCTCCAAGAGGGCCAGTTGGTGATAAGGACAGGCAACACCACAGTCATGTGGTACATCAACAAACAGGGAGGCACTCATTCATACCCCCTATGCAGAATGACTTTGGAGCTGTGGACCCTGGCACTCAGCTACAACATCCAGTTACAGGCAATATTTGTACCGGGAAAAGAAAATACTCTAGCAGACATATTAAGCAGAACCACATCGGATGCCCACGAATGGAAGCTGCACCCGGACATCTTTTAAGACCATCTCAAAGAAATGGGGAATGCCTCAGATAGATCTATTCACATCACCTCTCAATCACCAGCTCAAAAAGTTCTGCACAAGGACATTCCACCCACTAGCATGGAAAGTGGATTCGCTCTCCTTCAGCTGGAAAGGCCTAACAGCATATGCATTCCCACCTCTTCCCTTGATACACAAAGTACTACTAAAAATCAAGGAAGAACGTCCAAGGATAATCCTGATAGCTCCAAACTGGCCAAGACAACACTGGTACCCACTGCTGAGGAGCATGTCTCGGAACAATATGTGGCCAATACCCCTGATGCCTTTGATGTTAACGCAGAACAACTACAGCATCATACATCCAAACCTAAAAACGTTGTAACTGACTGCATGGAACATCACATAGCAGCAGCTAATCCAGAACTTTCCCAAAGAGTTAAAGACATTATTCTTGAAGCACGCAGACCTTCAACAAGAAGGAACTATGCTGGAAAATGGAAAAGGTTTGTCATTTGGAGTACGGAAAGAGGAAAAGATGTGTCAAACATAGATATGCCTAACATTCTGGAGTATCTGGTCAACTTCTTCATTCAGGCCTGTCCTACTCCTCCATCAAGATACATGCATCAGCTATTTCAGCAGAATACAGCTTTGATCCACCTGTTTTTCGCACCCTTTGCTCAGGCAGTTCCTCAGAGGAATCAAGAATGTAAAACCTCCAAGGAAACCACCATTACCAGCTTGGGACTTAAACTTTGTGCTAGAAAAGTTGACACTATCACCCTTTGAACCAGCAGCAACAGCAGACCTACAACACCTGTCATGGAAAACTGCTTTCCTACTGGCAATTACTTCAGCAAGGAGGGTTTCAGAACTACAGGCCTTAATGGCAGTGCAACCCTTCCTAATCTTCCACCAAGATAGAGTGTCCATGAGGACTAATCCTACATTTATGCCTAAGGTGGTATCCAGAGTGTCTTTAAACCAGGCAATCCACCTACCTACCTTCTTTCCCAACCCACAAAACAGAGGGAAAGAATACTGCATACCTTGGATGTACATAGACAGCTATGCTACTACTTGGACAGAACAAAAATAGCAGAAAGACTGACCAACTTTTGTAGCCTATGCAACAGGAAGGGAAGGAAAAGCTATTTCCAAACAGACAATCTCCAAATGGATAGGAAATTGCATACGATTCTGTTACTCCTTCCATGGAAAACCAATTCCACAGAACATAAGACCTCATTCTACAAGGGCAACAGCCACTACCACAGCCTTCTTACGAGGAGTGGCAACCAAAGACATTATTGAGGCGGCTACTTGGACCTCCGTGCATACATTTGCCAAGCATTATAATTTGCCTCTATATTCCAGATCCCGAGCAGGGTTTGCCACTGCTGTACTGCAAGGGATCCTAAACACACCATAATCTACTTTATCCTCCTCCCTAGTTGGCTATGGTATTCTACCCAGTTGTTATGACTGCAGATGCATCCATGAAGGACATAGTACAGTTTTGTACCTACCATAAATGTAGATGTCCGAACTGGATAGCATCTGCAGTCAGGATTACCCTCCTCCTTCCCTCTGTGGTACTCCTAGGGTGTTTACCCTCCTAATAGCTAGCTGGTGGGGAGTCTTTATGGTGTATTTGTTTGTATATATGTACATACATGCTTATTTTGTGTTTACCTCTATCTTTTGGAAACATTGGCATCTATCCAAATTTTAGCCTTCAAGAGGGCTACTGGCATCTGGGGCAAGAAACACTGAGGAAAATGGCGTTGGCTGATGCTTTTATACCCGAAGACCAACAGAGATGACGTCGGGTGAAGTGCGACATCAGCCGAAGCCGGACCCGGACTTTGGAATCCGGCCGACTGAAGGGCTGCCTGACGACAGGACAACCCAGTTGTTATGACTGCAGATGCTATCCAGTTCGGACATCTACATTTATGGTAGGTACAAAACTGTACTTTCTACATAGTGACTGTTTTGCTTCCATATAATCTGTAATTAACCTTTTGTGCATTGGTTTAGATCTCAGTTTGGCAGAATCATCTTGCAACAAATTAACCTTTATAACTCCATGATCACTGCACATCAATGGTTGTAAAACTTGACTTGAAGTAACAGTAATTTCTTTAGGAATGCAAACAATGTCTAGTGTGTTCTGTCCTCTGGTAGTTTTTTTTTTTACAATCTGAAGCAATTTTTGTTCCTGAATATATGTTGTGAATAATTTCCTTACTACCATTGCTGAATCAATATTGTTCCAGTCTGTGTCTGGTAAATTTAAGCCCCGAGCTAATATTATTCTTCCCTCCTGTGTTTCATAAACTGTGACTGATTGTCCACAGGCAGCCATGACAGAAACAACCTTTGTGCCTGACTGGATGATCGCTGCATGTGGTCATCTGCCACTTGAATTATTGGCCGTCTCTGATAGGTCTTGAATGTCATGAGCATCAGTGGATGAGGGGACTGATGGTCAGCAGGTGGTAGGTAAAAAAGCATAGAGAAAAGAGAACAATTTAATTATTTTAAGGCATTCCACATACCTTCCACGTTTCATAAAATGATACTATTCCTTCTCTGTCACCTGTCCTGTTCTTTCCAGAAATGTAATTGTTTTTAAAATCAGGCATCTTTTTCCCATGCCTGTTATCTGAAACTACCTACACTACTTTATGGTTTAAAAAGTATGTAATTTGCTGATATTTTAATGTACTTTTTACCCTACAAGATGTGGTCCACACTAACTGTTCTCAGTGGTAAGTAGTCCTGTCACCTCTTCTAACCTGAAGGGTGTTCCTTTTAAATAGTACCAGTATTACTTTAACATCACTTTCTGATTTCTTTTTCTCATAAAGAAAATTAGAATGATAGTATTTTGTCATTATAATAGCAGCTTTTGTAAACACTCAAGGCTGAAACACCTCAAACATTCCTTTCTTTCTTTTCTTATTTGGGTTGCATAACCTACCACCCAGGGTGTATGTTTTTCCACCTATATATATATATATATATATATATATATATATTGCTCTCCTTGTTGTAACCACTGCATAGCACACGGTGGCATAGCTAAAGTTTGTGCCATCTGGTGGTGTCTTTTAGTTTGCCGCCCCTCCCCCCTCACAAAATCATGGTCAAATGGGGTCCTCCCACTGCAGCCATTGCAGTGTTCCGTTACTTGGCTTTTTCTCCTCATTTACAATAAATACTGTCATGTGCATACTGTTTTATGCTTTACTTCTACAGTAATTATTTGGATATAATTTAAAACTTTTATTTTAAATTTTATAGCACAAACACTGATAGACATCTGCTAATTAAAGAAATACAGTCTCACAATGAAAACAGACTTATCATTAAAACTTGAAGCGCTGTACAATGATGGCCAATGAAGTACGATTCTCTTGAGAAATAAGTAGCATAATTAAATTATATAAAACTTATAAAAGTGCAGCATATATATAAAGACTTGCATGAATTTCCAATGCTTCAATTAAATGCACTTACAAGATATCCATGCTGTGAATGCAGTTACACTGTAGCGAAGTGATGGTTTCAAGGGTTCCAGTCTTTCAAGTCTGATGTACAAAGTATCCACACTGAAGATGTAGTAGCTGCTGTAAAACTGTAGCAAACTGTAATTTTCACATCACGATCTGAAGAAGATACCGAAAGCATTTATCGTTTGGAATACAGAGGGACTATTTTATTCTATACCAAGATTTTAACTCGACATGAAGATTTTAATAATTTTTTCTACAATAAAAGGATTTTAACTGCCACTAAAGCCAGAAGTTCTTATTTGAACTGTTTAACTGGTTAAGGTGTAATTACAGTTTGCTACAGATTTACAGCAGCTACTACATCTTCAGTGTGGATACTTTGTATATCAGACTTGAAAGACTGGACACCTTGAAACCATCATTTCGCTACAGTGTAACTGCTTTCACAGCGTGGATATCTTGTAAGTGCATTTAATTGAAGCACTGGAAATTCATGCAAGTCTTTATATATATGCTGAGCTTTTATAAGTTTTATATCATTTAATTATGCTACTTATTTCTCAAGAGAATCATACTTCATTGGCCATCATTGTACAGCGCTTCATTTTGAGTACTGTTTTTACTTGTTACTGATAGCTGTACTTTAGCATTAGGAGGTACACTCATTTTACTATCATTAAAACTTCTCTGCCCTTGAAACTCACATTCATTGAAACAGCATTGAAACCCACATTCAAAGAAATTGCATCTGGCCAGTGGTGGATAAAGTTTACCTTTGAACTGTTCTCAGATCATAGGCCCCTTGCACACACATTTAGGACCATGCAAACATACCTGTGTTCTTTGATTCACCTTCCTGATTGTATTAAATTATATTCTTTGTATAATACAGCACACTTGGTTAGAGCATGTTTTAAATGTAATGTTTTGTACATTTCTTCAATAAGCAGTTAAACAAAATGTATGAACCAAATAATGACAAAACTGCCAAATTCAGAACATTTCCATCATAAGTCTACTCAAACTTCTGTCATTACAGTCCACCAATATCAGTAAATATGCACAATCTGCAGAAGTAAAAGTCATCTAAATAATTTCACATTAAAGAGATCTGCAACTAACGAGGAGGTTGCTGCTAGCAAGCAACTTTATATTTCATTGTTTCATCTACAAATAAAGTGCCTGTTGCCCTTGAAGAATAAATTGCCCATGTTACATTAAAAATGGTAAGCTGGTAATGTTGCAATAGGGAATGGGTGGCAAACTGATAACGGGTTCATAATTACTGGTTATCAACTCCAGAAGAGGACATTCTAAGGACTGCAGTTTCCACTCCCTATAAAGTACAACACAGTACAGTATCAGCAATCCATCTGCATGTTATGGAAGTAGAACTCACAGCCTTTTGCATCAAAAGCAAAGTATACTACATGTTGTGCTACTAACAATGCTTTTAAATACTTTAGCACAAAAGTTATTTCATTTGCTAAACAGTTGCACTTCGCAAACAGACTTAGCATAGGCAACACTAAACTCTTTCCCTGAAGCTCTTAGCTCCTTGTAAAATGCACTTGACACTCAGTTATATCTCTCGACTTTGCAGCATAAGAAATCTGGAAAAAGTTAAAATTTATTTGGAGGGGGCAAAGGCCCAAAACCAGGGGCACATTTTAAACATTGCTTGTATAATCTGAAAGTTGCTAGAATAAAACATTTTGTGTTACCATGTGTCTCCTAATAGGAAGACTGAAACTTAAATGTCTATCATTATTTAGTGAAATCAGTCTTCTCTGATTTGCCAGAAAACCACAAATTGTAAGAGGAACAGACCAAAATTATGAGCCAAGCCAAACATTATCTGGACTCAACTGCTTGCATCAACAGTGGTGGCAGGGGTAGAGAATTCAGGCTGTTGTTCCTTGTGTGAGCCTGAGTAACATGAAACACCAGGTATCCCTAGCTGGGGCATTTTACACACACACACACACACACACACACACACACACACAAAAGACCTCTTACAAATAACAGCAAGTAAATCAGCAGCCGTAAGAACGAAGAACACTTAGCATATCGAACACTACAAATTCCATGAATGAGGTAAAGCAGCAGCCTTAAGAACGAAGAACACTTAGCATATCGAACGCTACAAATTCCATGAATGAGGTAAAGCAGCAGCCATAAGAACGAAGAACACCTAGCATATTGAACACTACAAATTCCATGAATGAGGTAAAGCAGCAGCTGTAAGAACGAAGAACACTTAGCATATCGAACACTACAAATTCCATGAATGAGGTAAAGCAGCAGCCGTAAGAACGAAGAACACTTAGCATATCGAACACTACAAATTCCATGAATGAGGTAAAGCAGCAGCTTTAAGAACGAAGAACACTTAGCATATCGAACACTACAAATTCCATGAATGAGGTAAAGCAGTAGCCGTAAGAACGAATAACACTTAGCATATCGAACACTACAAATTCCATGAATGAGGTAAAGCAGCAGCCGTAAGAACGAAGAACACTTAGCATATCGAACACTACAAATTCCATGAATGAGGTAAAGCAGCAGCTGTAACAACGAAGAACACTTAGCATATCGAACACTACAAATTCCATGAATGAGGTAAAGCAGTAGCCGTAAGAACGAATAACGCTTAGCATATCGAACACTACAAATTCCATGAATGAGGTAACGCAACAGCCTTAAGAACGAAGAACACTTAGCATATCGAACACTACAAATTCCATGAATGAGGTAAAGCAGCAGCTTTAAGAACGAAGAACACTTAGCATATCGAACACTACAAATTCCATGAATTTGGTAAAGCAGTAGCCGTAAGAACGAATAACACTTAGCATATCGAACACTACAAATTCCATGAATGAGGTAAAGCAGCAGCCGTAAGAACGAAGAACACTTAGCATATCGAACACTACAAATTCCATGAATGAGGTAAAGCAGCAGCTGTAACAACGAAGAATACTTAGCATATCGAACACTACAAATTCCATGAATGAGGTAAAGCAGTAGCCGTAAGAACGAATAGCACTTAGCATATTGAACACTGCAAATTCCGTGAATGAGGTAAAGCAGTAGCCGTAAGAACGAATAACACTTAGCATATCGAACACTACAAATTCCATGAATGAGGTAAAGCAGCAGCCGTAAGAACGAAGAACACCTAGCATATCGAACACTACAAATTCCATGAATGAGGTAAAGCAGTAGCCGTAAGAACGAATAACACTTAGCATATCGAACACTACAAATTCCATGAATGAGGTAACGCAACAGCCTTAAGAACGAAGAACACATAGCATATCGAATACTACAAATTCCATGAATGAGGTAAAGCAGCAGCTGTAAGAACGAAGAACACTTAGCATATCGAACACTACAAATTCCATGAATGAGGTAACGCAACAGCCTTAAGAACGAAGAACACTTAGCATATCGAACACTACAAATTCCATGAATGAGGTAAAGCAGCAGCTGTAAGAACGAAGAACACTTAGCATATCGAACACTACAAATTCCATGAATGAGGTAAAGCAGCAGCTGTAAGAACGAAGAACACTTAGCATATCGAACACTACAAATTCCATGAATGAGGTAAAGCAGCAGCTGTAAGAACGAAGAACACTTAGCATATCGAACACTACAAATTCCATGAATGAGGTAAAGCAGCAGCTGTAAGAACGAAGAACACTTAGCATATCAAACACTACAAATTCCATGAATGAGGTAATGCAACAGCCTTAAGAACGAAGAACACTTAGCATATCGAACACTACAAATTCCATGAATGAGGTAAAGCAGCAGCCATAAGAACACTTATAAATTCCATGAACAAAGTAAAGCAGCTAAAGCAGAATGTTAGACACAGTTTTTAAAACTGTGCACGTGGAAAGGACGAACAGGACAAAACATGCACAGACGTGACATGACATCAGAATGTTCTTAAAGAAGGACCTTAAAAAAAAAAACAGTATTTTTAATTAAAGTAAATGTAACAGTCCCAAAAATGCTGCCCCTCTCGCTCCCCCCAGTTACGCCATTTATAGCACAGTATGTGTATATTTATGTGTTTCCTACACTGAAAGCAAAGACCTGCATATTCTTTGAACCCGTGTTTCATAGTACTTTCCCTCACCTTTGTTGAAAAATCCCTCTGGTTTGTTCAGAAATATGCTTTCAGTCCTGCGCGCACACTATATCTTGTGTTTGTTTTTATCCATTCTAGCACTGTAAGACTTCTTGTTTCACTCTTTAAACTGTTCACATTATTTACTAGTTTCATAAAATATGCTGCACAAAGACTCTCTAAATATTCCCAACGAAGCAGCGAGATTACCAAAAACAAAACACTGAAATGCTGCAGGAAGATGATGAATAAGTGTTTTGTGTTTGAACATGCACCATCTATTTTAACTATATATTTTTTTAAATACTCTTTCCTCATAGTTTCAACAGTTTTAACTTCAGAAATCCTCCTTTTCTGATTCTTTGTCTGTCTTCACAGTTTATCCTCACATCGGTGAACACCCTATCATCATATGTTTACCTTTTAGGTCCAACAGCCCCAATACCTTCATATGAACACTTCTCATAATTTTGCAATTCATCGGTATCAACATATTTTTCATTCTCAACATTTTCTGATATGATTGTTAATACATCTCATCCCTGCAATTACAGTCCATGAAAACAAATATCCTTCATTTTTACATTTCATGTACTTTGGAATGCATTTTTTTGGTGTGTTCCCACCTCCCACATTTCAAATTCTTTCATCTGATATACATTCGCCAGGTGACATTCAGCTCTGCATAAATAATGATTTTTATTCTGACCTCTATGATATGTGTTAAAGAAGAAGTCCCCTTGCATCGTTTCTTATGTATGTTGGTTGAAGTGCTCATAAAATCATTATTAGAATATTTCACATCTGCTACACTTTCCCAGCATCCTGTCCAGATGCCTACAATGTGCAAGCTTTTTAGCTGCACTATTCATCACCTCAATAATAAAGGTCTAGTCTCAGCAATTTTCCTGCATATGTCAAAAGCATTAGACACCGTTTCCCACCAACTCCTACTTAACAAACTTGCCACTTACAGTCTTAGTTCATCATCGCATCACAGAGGAAAGTAGACAGAAATAGACATACCCGGTTCAGTGAGAGGGTATTTGGTGTTCTGAAAGGTCTAAAATAGGCCTCCAAGAGCCTTCTTTTCTTGGGAAAAGGAAAAGTCTTGCATAAAATGCTTTTGTCTCTTTTTTTTCTTGGGTGCTGGTTCTGTTGTTCCTGGAAGTGATATTTCTTATGGAAGTCACCCCAAAACGGGTTCCTCGTCTTTTTTCAGTGAAGGCAAGCCTTTACTTGCTTATGAACTAGAGCTGGTATCCTCAGAACTATCTGTAGGATTCATAGATCTGTAGTAATGTCAGTCCAGTCATGGTACCAGGAGGTCAGTCAGCCTTCCATCTTTGGAGCATGAGTGCATATTGTTGGGGGTTCATAGACTGAGATCAGATGTTCATTGTGTTTCACTGTTGCAGTCATTACAATTGGGTTATCCTGCTGACAGGCTACCCGCAGTCAGTTCAAGTTCCAAAGTCTAGGTCCGGCGTCGGTTGCTGTCACCTCCTCCCTGACGTCAGTGCTCCAGGGGTATAAAAGATGCAGCCGACGCCGTTTTCTCCAATCTTTCTTGCCACGCGGTGCCCGTAGCAGAAGCAGTTCGCAAGTGCCGGTCGGCCGACTCCTGAGATTTTCAAATTTGAATTTCAGATCCGAAGTCTTCATTAAAGCTAAGTACCCTGTTGGGGAAAATTTTTTCTTGCTCCAGACCGATGTCAGAAAAAGTTAATAATTGTATTTCTTGTGGGAAGCAAATACCTCATAAGGATTTTCATTTTTTACTGTATTCCTTGCCTAGGTCCTGACCACAACGTTGCCAGTTGTCGGTTTTGTGCTAGATTTAACCAATACACTATTAAGCATCGGTATGATTTTGCATTTCATTACTTTGGCAGAAGATTCAATTATATAATGCCATCGGAACAGCCGACTACCAGAGTTTATCAAAAGCGCAAAGAAAAAGAAAAGGACAAGCATCCGAGATCCAAAACCAACGAAGAGGCTTCTGTTAGGCCTGTCGCCAGTTCACCGGTTCTCAGTGAGGCGCTTTCGCAGCCCCTGACGCCCGCTACCTCAGAGCCATAGGCTGCTTCCGACTCCCACATGGAGCCGACTAGGCCACTGGAAACTCAAGGTATTGGACACTCGGAAACTATTCCCTCAGATGGGTCCGGAGCCGCTGAGCAGGCATCGGCTTATGAGGGTGTTTTCAGGCCTACACAGTTATATGTAAAACCAACTTCAGCTTCAAAGGCAAAGACTAAAGCAGTTCTAAAGACAAAGAAACAAGTACAGCATTGGACAGGCCTCCATGCCTAAAAAACAGATGCTTAAAATGGCCGAAGACCTAATTCCTTTGATCAGGGGTTCCCATCCCCCTCCTGATAAGATGCCAAGGCAAGAGATAGAATATGAATCTTCAGATCAGGTTTCCATTTCCTCTGATTCCTCTTCTGAACAGGAATATTCTCTTCCTCCCTATGAGGATTCTGATGCTGAAGAATCTATCCCTTCAGCCTCTCCTCCTGAGGATTATTCTTTTGAGGAAACCCTGCATACTATGAGGGAGCATTTCCACTGGGAGAGCCAAGATTACTCAGAATCCAAGAAAAGGCTCAGAGACTTCATTTTATTACCTCAGCACAATCCCCTTGCTAGTCCTCCTGTTTTAGACATTGTAGATGTGTTTTCAGAGTCTGTCTCCTGAGTCTTTACCACCAGCTCCTGTTAAGCCAGACAGATACTACAGGGTTCCTGATTCACATAAATTTCTTTACAAAAACCCTGCTGCTGACCCAGCAACTATTTCTCAGGGTCCCAAGGGGGTCAAGGCTTCCACTGCTAAAAAACCCTATCCCCCTCTGATAGGGATTCAAGGGCCCTGGACAGATGGGAAAAAAGATTTATACTTCTGCTACCTTGGCTGTAAGAGCTTTAAATTGTCAGTTTCACATGCTTAAATATCAGCAGTATCTAATGTCACTGCTTAAACAGAAAATGTTGACAAATTCAGAATGTGCAGAAAACAAAGAAATGCAGGATTTATTGCATGCAGCTGAACAAGTGGGAAAGCATACTTTGCAATGTGGTTTTGATTCTCTAGAGGCCTCCTGCAGGGCCGCAGTTACAGGTTCTGTCATTAGGAGACATGTTTGGTTAAAAGAACAGAATCTGCCCGATCATGTTAAAGCAAAATTATTAGATGCTCCATTACAACATGATACCTTGTTTGGTGTTAAAGCAGAAGAAGTGTTAAAGAAAATGGAGGACCAAGCTAAATCTATGCAAACAGTCAAGGATTTTTTTACAGGTGCAGCCTCCCAGATTTAGCAGGAACTGGCCTACAAAGAATTGGTCATTTCCAGTGTCAGACAGGCCACAAAGAGGCAGATACAGATGCCCCAGAGGCAGATCACAGCCCCAAGGCTCATACAGGTCTAAACAATGGGGTGCTTCTACCTCCAAAAGCGGAGAGGAAACATCACAGCCATACAGGAAATAGTTTCAATGACTTTCCCCTGCCAGCACCAAGCACTTGTCTTCTGGCTGCTCCTTTTGAGGGGGGGGGGGGGGGGGATAGCACTTTTTTCACAAAATTGGCATATGATCACCCAGGACAAATGGGTCTTAAATATCGTATCTCAAGGCTACAAGTTCCACTTTCACACCCTGCCAAGGCCAAAAGGTATGCCAGACCTGCCATGCAATTAATGTGCAGAGGCACAAAAACAAGTTTCATCCCTCATGGACATGAGAGCCATTCAGCAAGTACCACCGCAAGAGCAGGGACAAGGATTTTACTCTAGGCTATTCTTGGTACCCAGAATGGGCAAAGCCTGGAGACCAATACTGGACCAGGTAATCCATTAAACACGGAAGAAGTTATCAGGGACCTGGGGACCCAAGTTGACAGTAACCTCTCTTTTGACACTCACATTGCCAAAGTGGTTAGGAAGACCTTCTACATTGCCCACCTGATCATGAAGGGATTCACATCCAGATCAGGAGAGGTCATTGTACCCCTGTACTCTTCACTTATCAGACCAATGATTGAGTACAACGCCCCATTCGGGGAATGTACCTTACCCGACACCTGCAGCAGTTGGAAAGACCCCAAAAGTTCCTCACCAAAAGGATAAAGGGGCTCAAACATATGTCATACGATGCCCGACTGAAGAAACTCCAGCTCTATTCAGTCGCATACCATCTGCTCAGAGGTGATCTGTGCCTGACATACAAGGCCATGTCCAACCCGGAATTAATGGACATGCTCCACCTCGAAAAATCCAAATCCACCAGAGCCACGAGAGCAAGAGACTTAAACCTCAACACGGATATAAATAGGACGTGCTGGAGGGACAGATTCATCACCCAGAGACTCCCTACACTATGGAACAGAATCCCAGTCCATGTGAGGCAGAGCCCCTCACTGACTCTGTTCAAGAGAAATCTTGACGAGTGTATGGGAGATCGTAGGTTTACCCCGGGAATCATCTCTGTGTCACTGCTGGACAGAGGCACAGCAAACTAATGGGTATAGTATTCTCATCCTAAGGGGTGGTGAAAGCCACACACACTCTGGCTAGGCTTATAAATGCCCTAGGGCAGATAGCCTAGTATGAACCTATGAACCTATGAACCTAAACACATTCCTGGATATTCCAAAATTCAAAATGTTGACTCTGCAGCAGCTTCTGCCCATGCTGGGCAAGAAGGCTTGGCTTGTGACTTTAGACCTAAAAGAGGCATACCTGCATGTCCCAATCAGACTATCATGCAGAAGACACCTCAGATTTATAGCTGGCTCAATGCACTGCCAATTCTCTGCACTGCCCTTTGGCTTGTCTACTGCGCCCAGGGTCTTCACAAAATGCCTGGCACCAGTAATTGCATTTTACAGACAAAGAGGAATACAAATATGTCCTTACTTGGATGACTGCCTTATTCAAGCAGGGAACAAGGACATTCTACTACAGCATCTGGCGTTTGTAAAGAGATTACTAACAGGTCTAGGGTACACAGTAAACGAAAAAAAATCAAAACTCGTACCCTCTCAAGAGATAATATTCC
The DNA here is from genome assembly GCF_019279795.1 of Protopterus annectens. Lineage (NCBI taxonomy): Eukaryota > Metazoa > Chordata > Ceratodontiformes > Protopteridae > Protopterus > Protopterus annectens. The sequence goes on along the minus strand of NC_056743.1, from coordinate 658,484 downwards.
TGGGTGCAAGCTTAAATACAACTGCCCAGATGGCATATCTCATGCCAGAGAAACACAGGCAACTGACTACTTATTTCAGAATGTTGGCAACAAAGACCCATTTATCTGCAAGAAAAATTCTGCAGGCTTTGGGCTTCATGGCATCCTGCATCCTACTAATTCCATATGCAAGACTGCATATGAGGAAACTTCAATGGTATCTAAAAAGTGTTTGGACTCAACATTGCCACAGCCTGGAGACAGTAATTAATCTCATTCCCTGCCTGCAACAGGAGTTTTGATTGTGGGCAAAAGCCTGTCACCTCAACATGGGACAGCCATTCACCTTACCCACAGCCAGGCAGACACTGACAACAGATGCATCAGATTATGCCTGGGGGGCCCATATGGCAGGAAGATGTATTCAGGGCACATGGTCCGCAAGTCAAATGCATCTACATATCAATCAAAAAGAGATGCTAGCTGTTCAGAATGCCCTGACAGCTTTCAAGGACCTACTTCATCCAGGACAACTACTGATAAAGACGGACAACACCACAGTCATGTGGTACATAAACAAGCAAGGGGGCATGCATTCCTACCCCCTCTGCAGACTAGCCATGAACTTGTGGGACACAGCACTGACTTACCAAGTACATCTGCAAGCACAATTCCTGCCTGGAAGGATAAATACTCTGGCAGATGAACTAAGCAGAAACCTAATGGATCCCCACGAGTGGAAATTGGATCCACAAGTCTTCAGTATGATGGCAAAGAACTGGGGATGTCCGGACATAGACCTATTTGCCTCTCCTCACAACTGCCAACTACAGAGATTCTGCACAAGGACATCACAAGCAAACATGGAAAGTGGATGCTCTATCTTTCAGCTGGAAAAACCTAACAGTATATGCCTTTCCGCCTCTGCCTGTCCTCCCCAAGGTACTCCTCAAGGTCAGACAAGAAAAAACAAAAATGATACTGATTGCTCCAGACTGGCCCCGCCAGCACTGGTACCCAGTCCTGAAGAGCTTGTCTCAATGCCCAGCTTGGACATTACCTCAAATTCCTCACTTACTGACCCAACAAGACAATCAGATACTGCACAGCCAACTCAGGACCGTAAACCTGGCAGCATGGCAGATAATGTAGCCATTCAAGACACACCTTTCTCTAAAGCAGTGATGGATGTTATTTTGGAGGCCAGGAGGCCTAGAACCAGAAAATCTTATGCAGAAAAATGGAAGAGATTTGTGCTTGGAGCCAGGCACAAGGTATTGACATGACTGTTCCAAATATTCCTCAGATTTTGCAATACTTAACTGAGATGCTGGATAAAGGCCTTTCCTTTTCATCAATTAAAATTCATGCCTCTGCCATTTCAGCTCATTACAATACAGAACCACCTATTTTTTCTCATCCATTACTAAGGCAGTACCTCAGAGGGGCCAAAAACATGACCTCCAAGGAGAGCACCAATACCTGCATGGGACCTTAACTATGTCTTGGAAAAACTCACACTGCCTCCGTTTTGAGCCAGCTTCTGCAGCTGATATAAAATTCTTATCCTGGAAAACAGCTCTGCTCCTAGCATAACCTCCGCTAGTCGAGTCTCAGAGTTACAGGCACTCATGGCTGTGGAACCTTTATCACCACCAAGTATTAGGTTGAGTCTATACTTGGTGATGAGCTTCAGGAATTTGTTTATTAGTTTGTGGTAGTGTTTGGATCTAGAGCTAATGTGCCTGGGGTTGAGATGTTGATAGACTGAACAAGATGTTGGATGGGATCTGGTACTGTAAGTATGGTTGAAGGTGGAAGGATTTACAGCTGGGGTGATAGTATGGCCTTTTGGGACCTGAAATCCCGTGAAACTGGTTTTCATACAAGGTAAGGAGGTATGGTGTGAACAAGAGGGGTGTGAACAAGAGGGGTAGTAAAGAGGAGTATATCATTATATGTGATTCAGCTAGTGAGTGAAGGAACTGTTTTACCTGGTGATGCAACACCAGAAGATAGAGTGGTGAGGTAAAGGTACTGGAAGGGGGGATGGGAGAATGCCAGATGAAAGCTAATAGGTGCTATTAAATGTAGGTAGTAGAATAGGGGTGGGTGGAATTATCCCAGATGAAAGCAGATAGGATCTAGAAAGTGGGGGAGTGGCTATAGTACTATAAATTTAGAGGTACTGGGGGCGGGAGGGAATTGGGGGCAGGGAGGGGAGCGAAGAGAGCCCGAGCGTAGCGGGGCTATTGCAGTTTACAAGGTTTCCTAAGGTGTCCTAAAGCTATAAGGTAAGTATTACAGCTCTAATGTAAGAGTCAATTTACTGCAGTTACAGGGGAAGGAGGCAACCACTCAAGTAGAAACAAAGAGCCCTATGGCTGACCAATATGGTGACCTGCTTAATTACAAAGGACTGTAAATGAAAGCTTAACAAATGCTTTTTGTGTAACCTACTCTGTTTAAATGTTGAAAACAACTGATTGCAGTCCTGTAGACACCGTTTTGTAGGGAACTGTAGAGTTCAGTCTGTTTAAATGTTGAAAACACCTGATTGCAGTCCTGTAGACACCGTTTTGTAGGGAACTGTAGAGTTCAGTCTGTTTAAATGTTGAAAACACCTGATTGCAGTCCTGTAGACACCGTTTTGTAGGGAACTGTAGAGTTCAGTCTGTTTAAATGTTGAAAACGATTGCAGTCCTGTAGACACCGTTTTGTAGGGAACTGTAGAGTTCAGTCTGTTTAAATGTTGAAAACAACTGATTGCAGTCCTGTAGACACCGTTTTGTAGGGAACTGTAGAGTTCAGTCAGTTTAAATGTTGAAAACACCTGATTGCAGTCCTGTAGACACCGTTTTGTAGGGAACTGTAGAGTTCAGTCAGTTTAAATGTTGAAAACACCTGATTGCAGTCCTGTAGACACCGTTTTGTAGGGAACTGTAGAGTTCAGTCAGTTTAAATGTTGAAAACACCTGATTGCAGTCCTGTAGACACCGTTTTGTAGGGAACTGTAGAGTTCAGTCTGTTTAAATGTTGAAAACAACTGATTGCAGTCCTGTAGACACCGTTTTGTAGGGAACTGTAGAGTTCAGTCTGTTTAAATGTTGAAAACAACTGATTGCAGTCCTGTAGACACCGTTTTGTAGGGAACTGTAGAGTTCAGTCTGTTTAAATGTTGAAAACAACTGATTGCAGTCCTGTAGACACCGTTTTATAGGGAACTGTAGAGTTCAGTCTGTTTAAATGTTGAAAACAACTGATTGTAGTCCTGTAGACACCGTTTTGTAGGGAACTGTAGAGTTCAGTCTGTTTAAATGTTGAAAACACCTGATTGCAGTCCTGTAGACACCGTTTTGTAGGGAACTGTAGAGTTCAGTCTGTTTAAATGTTGAAAACAACTGATTGCAGTCCTGTAGACACCGTTTGTAGGAACTGTAGAGTTCAGTCTGTTTAAATGTTGAAAACAACTGATTGCAGTCCTGTAGACACCGTTTTGTAGGGAACTGTAGAGTTCAGTCTGTTTAAATGTTGAAAACAACTGATTGCAGCCCTGTAGACACCGTTTTGTAGGGAACTGTAGAGTTCAGTCTGTTTAAATGTTGAAAACAACTGATTGCAGTCCTGTAGACACTGTTTTGTAGGGAACTGTAGAGTTCAGACAAAGTCACACCAGGTCAGCCAAGGGGGGAAGAGAGAGGGAAATCCTAAGCTTGTCAGTTTTGTACTTGGCTGTTTGCTCTTCAGTTATAGGCCTGGACTGATGGACTATGACATAATTTCTTAATAATGCAGTCATGAATGTGTCAACGCAGAACTTAGGTCACATGGGCACATTCTCCCTGTTTATCAGAAGTGAGAAGATATCCAGAGTAAGATGCCGATATCCCCATCTGGAGGAACTGTACACTGCTGTGGAAATTGAACATTGTGGTGGACTCAGCCTTGGCAGAGATCCCTGATGTTATGATTGCAAACACAAAATAAAATATGTTCTTGATAATATGCCTCGTCACTTCTTGACTGAACTATATTTGGGTAGTCACTGTAAAAACTGTTCTTTGAAGAGGATATGCTTGGAAAAAAGGTACTGTAAACAGAAATGTAATAGCAGTGTTTATATTAATAAGCAGCATTTTACATGCCGCCTTTTGTTGTTTTCTTTACTTGTGTTTTGCTCAGACTTTTATTGTACTTAATCTTTTCTTACTTTTCCTGTGCTTTTCCTGTGCAGAAACAGTTTCCAGTGTGGTGTCATGTGTTTACGAAGGCTAAATTATGATAGGAAGGAATTGGAACGGAGGAGAGAAGAAAGCCAACAGGAAACTAAAGGTGATTTTTTTGAGCTACATATTCTCACAGTTTGTTTTTGTTAATATAATATTAGGAACTTGCATTTGTGTTGTACTTGGAATATAGTTTATAAATCATTTTATTTACGGTATGCAATCCTTTTTCTCCTTTTAGCAAGTTACCTACACCCCTTTTTGCAGGATGTGTACTCTTGTTTGTTGGATAGTTACCATAAGTCATTTGGTATTCTGTTTCAGTGATGACTGGGTTGAGTTGACATCCTTTACCTTCAAAGCTACTGGTTCAGAAAGTAGTTGCCCAGCTTTTGTGTTAACACATATTGTTATTTATTTATTGATTGTGGTGTATTTTTTTTTAGCTAACAGCTCAGTAACCAGTATTTTGCCATTTTGGTTTGTCTCTATAACATACCTTTTTGACGTCCTTTCCATTTATCTCGATTATTGGTTTGTTTCCTGTAGGTAGAAACCAATCAGGGCTGTAGCCAGGTGATTACGGATGCTCTGTGCGCTTCCCCAAACTGACACCCCATCATGTAAGTTAAAGAAAAAGATCTGCTCTGCAGCTTACCACATTTGGGTACCATTCTGAGAAAACTGGCATCAGCCCTTCCGGTTGTGACCCGCAGAATGCAGTATCACAACCTCCCAGCCCGCTTCTGCTGTAACCACTGAGAGTATCCCAACCTCAACCCTTCTTAACAGCTTAAGGCAGTGTCATTGACCTCCAGCAAGCTGGCTGTAACCACAAAGGCAGTGTCTTAACCTCAGCCTTCAGCTGTGACCACAAAGGCAGTATCACAAACTCAGCCCTTCAGCTGTGACCGCAAAGGCAGTATCACAACCTCAGCCCTTTGGCTGTGACCACGACTGCAGTATCTCAGCATCAGCCCTTCAGCTGTGACCACGACTGCAGTATCTCGGCATCAGCCCTTCAGCTGTGACCACGACTGGGGGACACAGCACTGACTTACCAAGTACATCTGCAAGCACAATTCCTGCCTGGAAGGATAAATACTCTGGCAGATGAACTAAGCAGAAACCTAATGGATCCCCACGAGTGGAAATTGGATCCACAAGTCTTCAGTATGATGGCAAAGAACTGGGGATGTCCGGACATAGACCTATTTGCCTCTCCTCACAACTGCCAACTACAGAGATTCTGCACAAGGACATCACAAGCAAACATGGAAAGTGGATGCTCTATCTTTCAGCTGGAAAAACCTAACAGTATATGCCTTTCCGCCTCTGCCTGTCCTCCCCAAGGTACTCCTCAAGGTCAGACAAGAAAAAACAAAAATGATACTGATTGCTCCAGACTGGCCCCGCCAGCACTGGTACCCAGTCCTGAAGAGCTTGTCTCAATGCCCAGCTTGGACATTACCTCAAATTCCTCACTTACTGACCCAACAAGACAATCAGATACTGCACAGCCAACTCAGGACCGTAAACCTGGCAGCATGGCAGATAATGTAGCCATTCAAGACACACCTTTCTCTAAAGCAGTGATGGATGTTATTTTGGAGGCCAGGAGGCCTAGAACCAGAAAATCTTATGCAGAAAAATGGAAGAGATTTTGTGCTTGGAGCCAGGCACAAGGTATTGACATGACTGTTCCAAATATTCCTCAGATTTTGCAATACTTAACTGAGATGCTGGATAAAGGCCTTTCCTTTTCATCAATTAAAATTCATGCCTCTGCCATTTCAGCTCATTACAATACAGAACCACCTATTTTTTCTCATCCATTACTAAGGCAGTACCTCAGAGGGGCCAAAAACATGACCTCCAAGGAGAGCACCAATACCTGCATGGGACCTTAACTATGTCTTGGAAAAACTCACACTGCCTCCGTTTTGAGCCAGCTTCTGCAGCTGATATAAAATTCTTATCCTGGAAAACAGCTCTGCTCCTAGCAATAACCTCCGCTAGTCGAGTCTCAGAGTTACAGGCACTCATGGCTGTGGAACCTTTTATCATTTTCCATCCTGACAGGGTTTCTCTAAGGACAAACTCTACATTTAAGCCTAAGGTAGTGTCCAGTGTGGTCCTTAAACAAACAATTCATTTGCCCACCTTTTACCCAAACCCACAGAATAAGGGTGAGAGACTCCTGCATTCATTGGACATTCACAGGCAGCTACACTTCTACTTGGACAGAACCAAAGCTTTCAGAAAGACTGAACAACTTCTAGTGGCATTTGCTGCAGGATCACAAGGAAAGCCTAACTCCAAACAGACTATTTCAAAGTGGATAGGCCTCTGCATTCGTTTCTGCTATTCACAGCATGACAAATCAGTGCCTAAGGGCATTAGGCCACATTCAACCAGAGCAGCAGCCACTTCAGCAGCCTTCCTCAGAGGAGTACCAACCAAAGACATCTTAGAGGCTGCAACTTGGAGTTCAGTGCATGCTTTTACAAAGCACTATCACTTACCTCTCTACTCTAAATCCAGGGCAGGCTTTGCCACTGCAGTTCTGCAGGGCCTGATAGCCTCTCCTAATCCTATTTAGCTCCAGCCTCCCAACCATTGCTTTGGGATTCAACCCAATTGTAATGACTGCAACAGTGAAACACAATGAACATAGTACAGTTGTGCACCTACCATAAATGTAGATTTTAGAGTGTATTCACTGTTGCAGTCCAGGTTACCCTCCCATCATCCCCCTTTTCCTTGCTGGGACTTATCTGTACTTCTCTATTCTATACAACCTATGTGGTGTATTTGCTTGTAGATGAAGGAAAAGTTTTTTGTGTATGCATGCTTATTGGCATAATTTAGCCTGCCATTTTAGGGGCACCTGACATCTGGGGCAAGAAAAACTGAAGAAAATGCCGTTGGCTGCATCTTTTATACCCCTGGTGCACTGACGTCAGGGAGGAGGCAACAGCAACCGACGCCAGACCTAGACTTTGGAACTCGGGCCGACTGCGGGTAGCCTGCCATCAAGATAACCCAATTGTAATGACTACAACAGTGAATACACTCGAACATCTACATTTATGGTAGGTACACGACTGTACTATTTCTTGAGGAGGGAAGAGAATGCTGGAATAGTCGCAGGTGTTCAGTGGATAGGGAATTGGTCTCTGACCGCTGCATGCCTACCTCTGACCTCCTGCTGCCATTTTCTGTACCGTGTCTCCTCCTAATCTTTGCTTTAGTAAAGCTGTTTCCAGGAGTAATTTCTGTTGTATTGGGAATATGGTGTAGAACATGCTTCACAGACTGTGGTCTTCCATTTATTTCCCAGCTTCTTTAGCACATTATGAAAAGGGAGTCCAAAGAGCAGCTTCTTATCCAGTGATGCATTTAAGTGTTGCATCTTCATATGCTTAGACAGGGATTAGATCATCAGCCAGGTTTGCTGCTTGATGACTGACCCTGTGGCGTCATACGGATAGAAACACTGCTGTGGGCACAGATAATTTCCCTGGGGTGTGCTGAGGGGGGATACACTGGCTCCTGCTGTGGACCTAGATAATGTCCCTTCAGTCTGCTAAGGGGAATACACTGGCTCCTGCTGTGGACCCAGATAGTGTTCAGCTGACTCCAGTGACATTATCTGGGTCCACAGCAGCATTTCTGTACAAAAACGTATGAAGTCTTAGATTCTGTAGGAAAAGCCATGCCTGTTACGTGCAAGGGTTGTGAGCCTTGTTCCAGAGAAATAGCTTTAGAGTCATCCATAAGGACTTCCTGGACTGAATGAACAGTAACAGGTTTCAGATGTGCTCTTCTGAGAAAGTCCGGATATCTAATTCGGGAATTAGAGGCCTCTTGGGACAGACATTGGAAATAGTTTTCATAAGCAAGAGAGTATTCCTAAAAGATAGGTCCTTTGATAATGAGTCTGCGACAAAGTGTCCTCACTGTTTGTGTTATAAGTTAGAGGAGAGGACATCTGTGACTTGTAGTCTAATACCCCTCCGTCTCAGAATTATCCAAGTCTGTCACAGCAGAGACTTCCCTCTTGCTCTTGAGTAGTTGCATTCCTGTTAGAGAGGACTGCCAAGGCTGGGGACCAAGGATAAGCTCCATAAAATCCTGTGCCATTTATTCCATATCTTGGAAGGTAGGTTGGCTGGGACTGGCAACATCATTTTGGGCTTGGCAGAGGACTGGGGCCCCAGTGTCTATACATTGTTGGGGTGGTCAGCAGACAGGGATTTTGGAACCTGAGGAAGGATGTCCCTGGGTTCAGGCTTTGTATTGTCATGGCAGTCCTGTGGTTTATTACTAAATGATTCCATTTCCAGGAGTGCCAGTTGACGTGCTGCAGACAGAAGTGATTTGCCAGAAGATGTTCAGGGGGATGTGTTTGGATCCTCTGGCAAGGCAGGTTCTGAGTTTGCATCACTAGGAGCCTCAGCAATGGCAGGCATCAAGGTCAGTGCCTGCAGAAACACTTGCACCACAAAGCACCATTTGAAGTCTCCAGTTCAAAGGTGTCTTTAAACTTCTCTTTTGTGTCCTGCTTCCCTGGTTTCTTTTTTCTTGAATTCATCATCTTTAACAACCTGTGGCTGTAAGCCTACAGAAATGGTCTGTTTGCCTAACAAGGTTACAAGTTTGCTTTTGGTCAGTTATGCCTAGAGGGCATCCTCCTTTTCTCTTAATTTCTTAAAAAGGAAATTTTGATAAATTTTACGATTACTAATGTGCTTTAGGCCTAAGACACTACTGACACTGTTCATGGTATACCGTCTTTGTGAGAGAGTTAGCATGTGTTCTTTTTCTCAGGTCCGCCTAGGCTTTGTAGATCAAACACCACTGAAACTAGAAGTACTAGCCAAAAGTCAAATCCAGTTGTGTAGTTTTTATTTTTATTTATTTTTATTTTACATTTGTTGACTGGGATAGTCCGACTGGATGCATGTCCATTTTCAGCGGAGGCCCGGGGAGAAAAGCTCCAAGGGTAAGCAGATACAGCATTACATAATACCAGCATTACATATTACAAACAGACTATTTACAGAGATTACATAAGTAAGCAAGTTAAACAAGTTCCACAGGTTACAGTTAGTCCTGAGCACAAGTCAGGATTAAATTAAATTACACAGTAAACTGGTTAACATATTTTTACACATTCTAGAGAGAGTTAGCCAGGCTTGATACATTGACATAGCCAGTTAAGTGACAAATGTTGTTTGAGTCTAGTTTTAAATTGACCTAAGGTGGAAAGTAAGGTAATATCAGCTGGAAGAGAGTTCCAGGATCTACTTACAGAGTTTGCAAAGAGAGAATCACCGGCTGTGTTATTAATTTTGCTAGTCTGAATTAGTAGTTTGTTAGAGGATCGAGCGGTCTAGGATTGTTATAGGGGGTGATAATATTTTTAAGTGCAGGAGTATTGTCCGGATTATAGAGGATTTTATAGGCCATAATCAGTTGGTTATACTGGATTAGTCTAGGTAGTTCAAGCCAACCAAGCTGATTTAGATTGATGCAATGATGTGTCCTAAAAGGCAGCCCAGTGGCAAACCTGGCAATGTGGTTGTAGCAAATTGAGAGTTTGTTAAGGACAGTCTTGTTCAAATTCAAGAGCAGAGGGGATGCATACAGAAGGGTTGAAAGAAGGTGAGCGTGAGCTATGGCAATTTTAGCTGGAGGGGTTAGAAAGGCTTTTATTCTGTAAAGTGACCCTAGTTTTTTATTGATGGTTTTGATAGTTTGGTTAACATGTAGGTCAAATTTGAGATTATTGTCTATGATGACACCTAATAGTTTTGTAGATGGGTCAGGGGAGATTATTGTGCCATCATTTGATTTTATGGTAAAGGTGAAAGCGGTAGACCTACGTGTTGGTGAAAATAACAGCATTTTAGTTTTTTTGGGATTTAGGATCAGACGATGTTCAGAAAGCCAGTTTTCTATTGTATTAAAGGTGGCCTGGGTAGCTGACCATAACTCTACTGGAGATGTGGCTGAGCAAATCAGAGTAGAGTCATCAGCATATTGGATACAGCTGACTTTAGGGATGACAGTATAAAGGTAGTTAATGCAGATGGAGAGCAGCAAGGGCCCTAGTATAGAGCCTTGTGGTACTCCGAGGGTGTTGGGTAGAAGATTAGGGTTTGTTCTGCCAGAGGACAGCCTGCTGTCGACCATTCAGGTAGGATTGAAACCATTGGAGGGCTCCAGTATCTAGACAGAATGTTTTCAGGGTGTGGATTAAAAGTTGGTGATCAACCATATCGAATGCCTTGGAAAGATCCAAAAAGAGGGCTGAGGATATATAATTATTGTTGCGATTATGGTTTATGGTGTTAGTAAAGGCTAGGAGGGCTGAAGTAGTGCTGTGATGAGGACAGAAGCCATGCTGAGTGTCTGCCATAAGGCGATTTTGGATTAGGTGGTGCATGAATTGTCTATGAATACATTTTTCCATAATCTTTGCAAGTGGAGAGAGTATAGCTATTGGCCTATAATTGGAGAATCCAGTAGAGCTGCCTCCTTTGTGAAGTGGGATTACATAGGATATTTCCAGATGATGGGAATTTTAGCTTCTACGATGGTTCGATTGATTAGTATTGAGACGTGGTAAGCAATAGCATCAGCTGATTTTAGTAGGTACTCGGCAGGGAGTTGATCAGCAGAAAGTGTAGTGGGTTTTCATTTTTTGATCAAGGTACGGATAAGTGAAGTGGCGACTGGTTGGAAGCTGAACGTAAGTAGGTTTCTAGGGGTGCAACTTTCAGGACCAGGGGAGCTAGGAGGTAGTTGGCTAGCTAGGGCTTGAATTGTCTCAGTAAAGAATTTGTTAAAACTATCAGAAACATCTTCAGGGGTTTTATCAATAGTAGCAGCAGGGATTGGGGTTGAAGTTTGTCCAGGATGTAGTAGATTATTTAAACCTGCCCAAAACTTCTGAGGGTTATTTTGATTTACTGTCTGTAAATTACAGTAGTATTGTTTTTGTCTTGTAAAATTGATTTTTGGTTTCCTTCCTGGATTGCCTGTATTTAATGTGATCTTGAGGGTCTTTAGAAGAGCATACATAAAGCCCATGCTTTGTTTCTAAGGGTAATTTTGAGTTTAGACTCTATAGAAAGCCATGGCACAGTTTTTGCCTTGGTTCTCTTTGAACGAACAGGTGCATGCAAATCAAGGATCTGAAGGAATTTGTTGTTAAAGTATGCTACTGCTTCCTCTAAGGGGAGGTGTTTTAGAATAGACCAATTACATGAGTTTAGTTCTTGTTGGAATTTGGCAGGGTCAAAGTTTTTATTGTTTCTAACCTTTCTGAGTAAGGATTGTTTGGAATGAATGGTTTTGTGCTTAATTACATATGTGAGAAGGTGATCGCTTAGGCCATTAAGGAGGGTACCAGAGGTGTACAGTTGGGGGTGACTGTTTATGAGTACCCAGTCAAGTATACTTTCTTTTTGGTTGGGTTTACCTATCCTGTTAGGGGTGGATATGATTTGTGTAAATGCATGCAGGTTAATATGGGTGGTTGGGGATTCTAAGGAACAGGTGCCCCAGTCTATGTTAAAGTCTCCAAGTAGTAGGGTTTCTTGGGGGTAGTGACATGATAACCAGTGCAGGATATCTTCAAATGTAGATTGTACTTAATTTTGGTGTGTTTTATTCTATAAAGTTAGTTTGTATATCATTTGTTAATGGCTTGTTGTACTCAATATGGAGCTTTTCTCCCCGGGCCTCTACTGAAAATGGACATGCATCCAGCTAGACTAGCCCGGTCAACAAATGTAAAATAAAAAAATAAAAAAAATAAATAAAAATAGATATATTGTTACCTGGGGGAATGTACATACAGATGATATTAATGCATTTATTTTTATTAATTTGCAATTTGGTGGCAAGAATCTCAGAGTTATTAATCTGAGGAGGTTGTATTACATCTATGGTGACATTCAACTCAGATTTATAGAGTACAGCTACCCCACCCCCTTCCTCGAAGCACGCTCCAGCCTGTGTATGTTGTACCCATGTGGTAACACTTCATTGTCTTTAGTGTTAGGTTTTAACCAGGTTTCAGATAAACAGAGAATCTCAGAGTGGACATCCAGAAGTGCATGCAATTCATGTACCTTGTTATTAATGCTTCTAATATTGAGATGACAGACTAGGAGAGAGTTAGTTGGTCTATAAATTGTAGGTTTGTAGCTTAGATTACAAGTAGAGGGGGTATGTGTATCTGAAGTGAGTGGGCCAGGGTTGGGGTGAATATCACCACCAAGTATTAGGTTGAGTCTATACTTGGTGATGAGCTTCAGGAATTTGTTTATTAGTTTGTGGCAGTGTTTGGATCTAGAGCTAATGTGCCTGGGGTTGAGATGTTGATAGACTGAACAAGATGTTGGATGGGATCTGGTACTGTAAGTATGGTTGAAGGTGGAAGGATTTACAGCTGGGGTGATAGTATGGCCTTTTGGGACCTGAAATCCCGTAAGAAACTGTTTTTCATACAAGGTAAGGAGGTATGGTGTGAACAAGAGGGGTGTGAACAAGAGGGGTAGTAAAGAGGAGTATATCATTGTATGTGATTCAGCTAGTGAGTGAAGGAACTGTTTTACCTGGTGATGCAACACCAGAAGATAGAGTGGTGAGGTAAAGGTACTGGAAGGGGGATGGGAGAATGCCAGATGAAAGCTAATAGGTGCTATTAAATGTAGGTAGTAGAATAGGGGTGGGTGGAATTATCCCAGATGAAAGCAGATAGGATCTAGAAAGTGTGGGTGTGGCTATAGTACTATAAATTTAGAGGTACTGGGGGCGGGAGGGAATTGGGGGCAGGGAGGGGAGCGAAGAGAGCCAGAGCGTAGTGGGGCTATTGCAGTTTACAAGGTTTCCTAAGGTGTCCTAAAGCTATAAGGTAAGTATTACAGCTCTAATGTAAGAGTCAATTTACTGCAGTTACAGGGGAAGGAGGCAACCACTCAAGTAGAAACAAAGAGCCCTATGGCTGCCAATATGGTGACCTGCTTAATTACAAAGCACTGTAAGTGAAAGCTTAACAAATGCTTTTTGTGTAACCTACTCTGTTTAAATGTTGAAAACAACTGATTGCAGTCCTGTAGACACCGTTTTGTAGGGAACTGTAGAGTTCAGTCTGTTTAAATGTTGAAAACAACTGATTGCAGTCCTGTAGACACCGTTTTGTAGGGAACTGTAGAGTTCAGTCTGTTTAAATGTTGAAAACAACTGATTGCAGTCCTGTAGACACTGTTTTGTAGGGAACTGTAGAGTTCAGTCTGTTTAAATGTTGAAAACAACTGATTGCAGTCCTGTAGACACCGTTTTGTAGGGAACTGTAGAGTTCAGTCTGTTTAAATGTTGAAAATGACTGATTGCAGTCCTGTAGACACCGTTTTGTAGGGAACTGTAGAGTTCAGTCTGTTTAAATGTTGAAAACAACTGATTGCAGTCCTGTAGACACCGTTTTGTAGGGAACTGTAGAGTTCAGTCTGTTTAAATGTTGAAAACAACTGATTGCAGTCCTGTAGACACCGTTTTGTAGGGAACTGTAGAGTTCAGTCTGTTTAAATGTTGAAAACAACTGATTGCAGTCCTGTAGACACCGTTTTGTAGGGAACTGTAGAGTTCAGTCTGTTTAAATGTTGAAAACAACTGATTGCAGTCCTGTAGACACCGTTTTGTAGGGAACTGTAGAGTTCAGTCTGTTTAAATGTTGAAAACACCTGATTGCAGTCCTGTAGACACCGTTTTGTAGGGAACTGTAATGTTGAAAACAACTGATTGCAGTCCTGTAGACACTGGGGAACTGTAGAGTTCAGACAAAGTCACACCAGGTCAGCCAAGGGGGGAAGAGAGAGGGAAATCCTAAGCTTGTCAGTTTTGTACTTGGCTGTTTGCTCTTCAGTTATAGGCCTGGACTGATGGACTATGACATAATTTCTTAATAATGCAGTCATGAATGTGTCAACGCAGAACTTAGGTCACATGGGCACATTCTCCCTGTTTATCAGAAGTGAGAAGATATCCAGAGTAAGATGCCGTTATCCCCATCTGGAGGAACTGTACACTGCTGTGGAAATTGAACATTGTGGTGGACTCATCCTTGGCAGAGATCCCTGATGTTATGATTGCAAACACAAAATAAAATATGTTCTTGATAATATGCCTAGTCACTTCTTGACTGAACTATATTTGGGTAGTCACTGTAAAAACTGTTCTTTGAAGAGGATATGCTTGGAAAAAAGGTACTGTAAACAGAAATGTAATAGCAGTGTTTATATTAATAAGCAGCATTTTACATGCCGCCTTTTGTTGTTTTCTTTACTTGTGTTTTGCTCAGACTTTTATTGTACTTAATCTTTTCTTACTTTTCCTGTGCAGAAACAGTTTCCAGTGTGGTGTCATGTGTTTACGAAGGCTAAATTATGATAGGAAGGAATTGGAACGGAGGAGAGAAGAAAGCCAACAGGAAACTAAAGGTGATTTTTTTGAGCTACATATTCCCACAGTTTGTTTTTGTTAATATAATATTAGGAACGTGCATTTATGTTGTACTTGGAATATAGTTTATAAATCATTTTATTTACGGTATGCAATCCTTTTTCTCCTTTTAGCAAGTTACCTACACCCCTTTTTGCAGGATGTGTACTCTTGTTTGTTGGATAGTTACCATAAGTCATTTGGTATTCTGTTTCAGTGATGACTGGGTTGAGTTGACATCCTTTACCTTCAAAGCTACTGGTTCAGAAAGTAGTTGCCCAGCTTTTGTGTTAACACATATTGTTATTTATTTATTGATTGTGGTGTATTTTTTTTTACCTAACAGCTCAAGTAGCCAATTAATTTTGCCATTTTAGTTTGTCTCTATAACATACCTTTTTGACATCCTTTGCTGTTTATCTCGATTATTAGTTTGTTCCTATAGGTAGAGCCAATCAGAACTGTAGCCAGGTGGTCTGGATCTCTGTGCACTTCCCCAAACTGACACCCCCATCAACTGTAAGTTAAAGAAAAAAGATCTTCCTCTGCAGCTTACCACATTTAGATTACCACACACTGAGAGCTTCAGCATCAGCCCTTCAGTTGTGACCACGAATGCAGTATCACAACCTCAGCCCTTCTGCTGTAACCACAAAGGCAGTATCCCAACCTCAGCCCTTCTGCTGTAACCACAAAGGCAGTATCCCAACCTCAGCCCTTCTGCTGTAACCACAAAGGCAGTATCCCAACCTCAGCCCTTCAGCTGTGACCACAAAGGCAGTATCACAAACTCAGCCCTTCAGCTGTGACCGCAAAGGCAGTATCACAACCTCAGCCCTTTGGCTGTGACCACGACTGCAGTATCTCAGCATCAGCCCTTCAGCTGTGACCACGACTGCAGTATCTCGGCATCAGCCCTTCAGCTGTGACCACGACTGCAGTATCTCGGCATCAGCCCTTCAGCTGTGACCACGACTGCAGTATCTCGGCATCAGCCCTTCAGCTGTGACCATGACTGCAGTATCTCGGCATCAGCCCTTCAGCTGTGACTATGAAGGCAGTGTCTCGGCATCAGCCCTTCGGCTGTGACCACGAAGGCAGTGTTTCAGCTTCAACCCTTCGGCTGTGACCAAGAAGGCAGAATCTCAGCCTCAGTGTTTTGGCTGTGACCATGAAGGAAGAATCCCAGCCTCAGCCCTTTAGCTGTGACCATGAAGGCAGCAGAATCTCAGCGTCAGCTCTTCAGCTGTAACCACAAAGGCAGTATTCCAGCCTCAGCCCTTCAGCTGTGACCACAAAGGCAGTATCTCAGCATCAACCCTTCAGCTTTGACCACAAAGGCAATATTTCAGCCTTAGTCCTTCAGCTGTGACCACAAATGCTGTATCAGCATTCATAAAGCAGTGCTGTTACTGCACTTCCACACCACTAGCACTGCCACCAGCTCCTCTTCACTTCCACATCACTAGCTCTGCCACCAGCTCCTCCTCTTGTTCACCAGGTCTGCTGGTCCTGCCTTGACTACCCACCCCCCATGTTCAGGGTTAGTGAGGAGATCAAAAACTACCAGGGAGTTTTTCTGTTAAGCACTAGCCCACCCCACCTTAGTATTCTTAAGTTCCACTTTGGCTGCCTTCAGGAGGTGCATGAGCAGCTTCCTGACCAAGTGGAACACTTTGGCTGCCTTCAGGAGGTGCATGAGCAGCTTCCTGACCAAGTGGAAACTTGCAGTGCTGGGGTCACCATGCTTTTCCTGCTGCACGTACAGCAAGCCAGTCCCCTCCCCCAAGATGAACGCGAGTGTCAACTGTACTGTCTCATCCTCCCCTACCAGGTAGCCATACACAGATTGTCTAAGGTGCAGTCAGGGTTTTGCACTGGGCTGGGGTCGTCATACTGTTCTGTACTGGTCAAACCTGCATTGCTTCAGTAACATCATAGCTGGACCTCTTAAACAGATAACATGTAGATAATGTCTAGTACAGTTTATAATGTCCATTTACTAAACAATGACATCCCTGTCTCTCTAGCTGTCCCTTTTGACTTACAGCAGCCTGTCAAGATTAGTAGGGCAGGCTTCCTTATAATGACCATCTGCATCATGTACATAGAATGTAATCAGAAAGCACAAGTGTCTTTTAAGCTTTTTTTCAGATTTTCAATGCGTTACTCTCTTCTGCTACTAATCTGTAGCAAGCAGTAACCAGAACCTCTCTGGACACCATATTCCATGAATGGAATAAACTAAAAAATGTCCCTCCTATTTAACTGCAGCCCCAAATGTGACACCAGTCAGTGTGGTTACCACTAGGAAATGATGCTTGCCATCCCGAGTAGAAGAGCTTCACATTTGGAGACATAATGTCTTAAAACAAAACTTCTGCTCATATTTTTCATTATCCACTCCAGCAAGGTTCTTCACAAAATAAGAATAAACAAAGTTTTAAAGGAATAGAAACCTTCTAACCCCCCTTCTTTATAAGGGAGAGTGAGACAGCAATGAGATTCAGATCTTCATTGCGAAGGGGAAACTTCCATTGCAAATCCTCCGTAGAAAAATCCAGTGTCTTGTCTTATCCCTTCACTGGTACCACTGGAGCAAATAAGTAACCAAGACCAGAACAATCCCATTAAAGCCCACCTACTATGAGTTCCACTTTTAACTCCCCTCCTCTTCTTTCTTTTTTTCATGACCAAATCCAGAACATCAGAGTTGTTCAAGCCATTCAGGCATTTTTAAAATTGGTTCCAGACTCTTAGCCAGCATTTTCCATCATCTCTGATTTACAGTCCGGAACTGGCGCTTTCCTTCTCCATTCCTATCACTTGTACCGCTAACAGTTCAAGAACAGGAGTTCATGTTGGTGTTGCTTCTGCATTGTCAGATGTCAGTCAGATGTTCATCGTGTTACTCTGCTGCAGTCATCACACTTGGGTTATCCTGTCGTCGGGCGGTCCCGCAGTCGGCCGGATTTCCAAAGTCTTGGTCCGACATCGGTTGCTGTCGCCTCATCCCTGATGTCAGTGCGCCAGGGGTACATATATTGCAACCGACGCCATTTTCTTCAGTCTTTCTTGCCGCGCGGTGCCCGAAGCAGAAGCAGTTCGCAAGTGCCGGTCGGCCGACTCCTGAGATTGTCGAATTTGAATTTCAGACCGAAGTCTTCTATAAAGCTAAGTACCCCATTGGGGAAACTTTTCTTGCCTCAGACCAATGTCAGAAAAAGTTAGCAATTGTATTTCTTGTGGGAAGCAAATACCTCATAAGGATTTTCATTCTTATTGCATACCTTGCCTAGGCCCTGATCACGACGTCACTTCTTGTCGTTTTTGTGCTAGATTTAATAAGCGTACTATTAAAAGACGATTTGATTTCACACAACACTATTTTGGTAGAACATTTAACTATAACATGCCGTCGGAACTACCGACTACCGGCGTGCACAAAAAGCGCAGGGACAAGGACCGACAGCCCAGGCCTAAGCCCGATTCCGAGGCCTCAGTTGATCTGGTCTCCAGTTCTCCGGTTATCAGTGAGGCTCCGATGCAGCCCCTGACTACCGCAGTTCTGGAACCCAAGACCGCTACGGATATTTTGACGGAATGTACTAGGCCGACGCAGCCTTTTACTTCAGGCCCTTCTGACGATTTACCTTTCAAGTACGTCGGTGCTTCTGAAACGCCATCGGTTTCTGAAGGCGTTTTCAGACCGACGACTCTTACAGTCAAAACATTTTTTAAGTCGAAGACTCCTTCTAAATCAAAAAAGACTACACTTCAGTCTCCTGTTCAAGGCCCTATGCCTAAGAAACAAATGTTCAGAATGGCTGAAGATTTGATTTCTCTTATCAGGGGTTCTCAGCCTCCTCCTGACAAAAGGCCTAGACAAGAGGAAGATTCTGCTTCCTCTGAGCAACTGTCTATTTCTTCAGATTCCTCTGAGGACCAAGACTATTCCTTCTCTCCTTATGAAGATTCTGATGCTGAGGACTCTATTCCCTCAGCTTCCCCTCCTGAAGACTACTCTTTTGGGGAAACTTTACACACTATAAGGGAACATTTTCACTGGGAAGGTCAGGATTACGCTGATTCCAAGAAAAGGCTCAGAGAGTTTCTTTTACTCCCCCAACGCAGACCTTTAGCCATCCCTCCTGTTTTGGACATTGTGGATGATGTCTATTTAGAATCCAGTTTCAACCCAGACTCTCTACCTCCTGCCCCAGCCAAGCCTGACAGATATTACAGAGTACCTGATTCCCACAAATTCCTTTACAAAAGCCCAGTAGCTGACCCAGAGACTATCTCCCAGGGTCCCAAGGGGGCTAAGGCTTCCATGGCTAAAAATCCAGTACCTTCTGAAAGGGATTCAAGAGCACTAGACAGATGGGGGAAAAAGGTTTACACCTCAGCTACTTTAGCTATGAGAGCACCAAATTGTCAATTTCATATGCTTAAGTATCAGCAATTTCTGATCTCTCAGTTAAAACAAAAGATAACCACCCTCCCTCAACAATCTGAATTGAAAGAAGTACAGGATTTGTTGCACGCCACCAAGCAGGTGGGCAAACATACCTTACAATGTGGGTTTGATTCTTTAGAGGCCTCCTGCAGAGCAGCTGTCACTGGATCAGTTATACGTAGGCATGCCTGGTTAAAGGAACAAAGTCTGCCTGATCATGTTAAAGCAAAACTACTAGATGCTCCCTTACAGTTCTTTTTGGAGTTCAAGCAGAAGAAGTTTTAAAGAAAATGGAAGATAAGGCGAAATCAATACAGACAGTCAAAGATTTCCTACAAGTACAACCCCCTCGCTTCAGCAGAAACTGGCCAACAAAAAATTGGTCCTTTCCAGCCACTGATAGACCTCAGAGGGGTAAATACAGGCACCCAAGGGGCAGAGGACAACCACAAGCCCAGTATAAACCTTGCCAATGGGGCACTACAACCCAGAAGGGAGGAGAAGACAGGTCTCAACCCACCAGAAGGCAAACTCAATGACTTGCACCTCAGCTGGCCAAACAAAGCTCTTTTGTCAGACCCCTTGGGGGGAAAACTAGCACTATTTGCAGACAACTGGCACATGGTCACAAAGGACAAATGGGTCCTAGACATAATTTTACGAGGATACAGATTCCACTTTCACACCTTGCCAATAAAAAGAGGAATGCCAAACCTGCCACAAAATCAAAGGGCAGAGGCTCAAAAACAAATTACAGCTCTCATGGCCATGAGAGCCATTCAACGGGTACCAACTCAAGAGCAAGGCCAAGGATTTTACTCAAGGCTCTTTCTAGTACCCAGAAAGGACAATGCTTGGAGACCAATTCTGGACCTTTCAATTCTAAACACTTACAAGTTCCCAAATTCAAGATGCTAACCCTACAGCAGCTACTTCCCATGTTGGGCAAGGAAGCATGGCTGGTAACGTTGGACTTCAAGGAGGCATACCTGCATGTCCCTATCAGACAAAGTTGCAGAAGATACCTCCGTTTCATTGCAGTTTCAACCCATTATCAATTCTCTACACTGCCCTTTAGCTTATCTACTGCGCCCAGAGTTTTCACAAAATGCCTGGCACCAGTAATTGCATACTGCAGACAGAGGAATTCAAATATATCCATACCTGGACAACTGCCTCATCCAAGCAGAAAGAAAAGACATTCTCTTACATCATCTGGCTTTTGTGAAGCATCTACTAAATTGTCTGGGGTACACAGTAAACGAAAAGAAGTCAAAACTAGTACCCTCACAAAAAATGACATTCCTGGGTGCCAGCTTGGACACAATGGCCCAGAAGGCTTATCTTGCACCAGACAAGCAACTACAACTGACTCAATATTTCAAGACAATGGCAACAAAGACCCAATTAACTGCAAGAAAAATTCTGCAAGCTTTGGGCTTCATGGCATCTTGCATTCTGATAATACCATTTGCAAAACTGCATATGAGGAAATTACAGTGGTACCTAAAAAGCATATGGTCTCAACACAGCCACAGCTTGGACACAGTGATATCTCTCATTCCCTGCCTTCAACAGGAATTTCTATGGAACGGCACAGGCATGTCACCTCAACAAGGGTCAGCCTTTCACCTTGCCCCCAACCAGGCAAACTATCACAACAGATGCTTCAGACTATGCCTGGGGGGCACACATGGCAGGGCAATACATTCAAGGCCTATGGACTGCAGAACAAAGAAAACTGCACATAAATCAAAAAGAGATGCCAGCTGTACAGAAAGCTCTGACAGCCTTCAAGGATCTACTACAGCCAGGACAACTTGCAGTAAAGACGGACAACACCACAGTAATGTGGTACATAAACAAACAAGGGGGCACACATTCCTACCCTCTTTGCAGGCAAGCAATAATCTTATGGAACACAGCTCTGGCCTACCAAGTCCATTTACAATCTCAATTCCTGCCAGGACAGAAAAACACATTGGCAGACGACCTAAGCAGAAACATCAATGATCCCCACGAGTGGAAACTAGACCCACAAATATTTACAATGATAACTCAAAAATGGGGCCTTCCAAATATAGACCTGTTTGCCAGTCCTCAAAACTACCAACTGACAAAATTTTGTACAAGGACATTCCACCATCAAGCTTGGAAAGTGGACGCTCTCTCCTTCAGTTGGAAAAACCTGACAGCATATGCCTTTCCTCCATTACCTCTTCTCACAAAGGTTCTTTTGAAGGTCAAAAAGAAGAAACCTCGAATGATTCTCATAGCCCCAGACTGGCCATGTCAGCACTGGTACCCGCTATTGAAGAATATGGCTCACAGCCCACCATGGATATTGCCTCAAATACCTCATTTGCTCACGCAGCAAAACAAACAGATTCTACACAGCCAGATCAAAACCTTAAACCTGGCTGCATGGCAAATCAATTAAGCATCCAACCAGTCCCTCTTTCACAAGCAGTACTGGATGTTATTCTAGAAGCCAGGAGGCCAAGCACCAGGAAGGCTTACTCGGACAAATGGAAAAGGTTTTCTGCTTGGAACCAAGCTAAAGGCCAAGACACAACTCAGCCTCATATGCCTCACATTCTGCAGTATTTACCTGAGATGTTGCACAAAGGACTTTCCTTCTCCTCAATTAAAATCCATGCTTCAGCTATTTCAGCTCACTACGAAACAAATCCACCTTTATTTTCAAATCCTCTTCTAAGGCAGTTCCTCAGAGGGGCAAAAAAACATTAGACCACCTAGAAGGGCTCCTACACCAACATGGGACCTCAACTTTGTTCTGGAAAAACTAACGCTACCTCCCTTTGAACCAGCTTTCTCTGCAGACCTTCAGTTCCTATCTTGGAAGACTGCCCTGCTCCTGGCAATAACTTCTGCTAGGAGAGTCTCAGAATTACAGGCACTTATGGCAGTGGAACCTTTCCTCATTTTTCATCAAGACAGAGTTTCTCTACGAACTAATCCTTCCTTCATGCCTAAGGTGGTTTCCAGTGTAGCTTTAAATCAAACCATCCACCTACCCACTTTCTTCCCCAATCCACAGAACAAAGGTGAGAGACTCCTGCATTCCTTGGACATTCACAGGCAGCTTCGTTACTACTTGGATAAAACTAAGGCTTTCAGAAAAACTGACCAGCTCTTTGTATCCTATGCTAGAGCTTCTCAAGGGAGGGCCATATCCAAGCAAACCATTTCTAAATGGATAGGCCATTGCATATTATACCCATCATGGGAAACCAGTTCCTCCTACCATTAGATCCCACTCTACCAGGGCAACAGCTACTATCTACAGCCTTTCTCAGGGGGGTTCCTACCAAGGAAATTTTAGAAGCTGCAACTTGGAGTTCTGTACACACCTTCATCAAACACCATCACTTACCTCTTTATTCTAAGTCCAGGGCGGGCTTCGCCACTGCAGTTCTGCAGGGCCTCATTGCCTCCATTAACCCTCTATGATACCTCCACCCTACCTTAGCTTTGGGATTCATTCCAAGTGTGATGACTGCAGCAGGGTAACACGATGAACATAGTACAGTTTTGTACCTACCATAAATGTAGATGTTCGAGTGTTCACCCTGCTGCAGTCCAGGTTACCCTCCCTCCAACCCCTCTGATCTACTGGCTAAATCTCTTCTATGCCTTACTGATGTATTTGCTTATAGCTGAAGGGATTTTGTGTTTGTACAGTGTTCACACCTTTTGGTACTAATTTGGATCACCTTTTTGAGGGCACCTGACATCTGGGGCAAGAAAAACCTGAAGAAAATGGCGTCAGTTGCAATATATGTACCCCTGGTGCACTGACGTCAGGGATGAGGCGACAGCAACCGTCAGACCAAGACTTTGGAAATCCGGCCGACTGCGGGACTGCCTGACGATAGGATAACCCAAGTGTGATGACTGCAGCAGGGTGAACACTCGAACATCTACATTTATGATAGGTACAAAACTGTACTTTATCATTGCTGGGGCTGCTGACACTTTCACCAGTCCCCATTTATTTGTCTATTAGAGTTCATTCAAATATACTGTCATCCTGAAACTACACTCAGCCATGCTTTTGGTATACTCAGGCTGTTTGGAAACTTCTTAAAGGCTGCAGGTGCTGGTGTTCTTCGTCTTTCACTGTTGCAGTCATCACATTTGGGTTATCTGCCTACAGGTAGCCCTCAGTCGGCCTGAATACCAGAGTCTTGGATTCCTGCATCAAATGCTGTCTCTTCTTTCATGACATCAGGTCATCAGGGGTATAAAACATGCAGCTGACGCCATTACATCAGTCTTTCTTGCCGTGTGGTGCCCAAAGCAGAAGCAGTTCGCAAGTGCCGGTCGGCCGACTCCTGAAATTTTCGTTTCAGAACCGAAGTCTTCAAAAAAAGATAAGTACCCCGTTGGGGATCTTTTTTCTTGCTCCAACCGATGTCAGTAAAAGTTAACAATTGTCTTACCTATGGAAAGCAAATACCTCATAAAGATTTTAATTCGTACTTCATTCCCTGCTTAGCCCCAGACCACGATGTCCCTCGCTGTTGGTTTTGTGCCTTGTTCAGCCCCTCGAACTATTCGTCGTCAGGCTATATTTACAGCAGATTATTTTTGTACTCTGTATCCGTACTCCGAAATGGCTTCGGTAAGCCATCTGACTACCGATCTTACAAAAAAACTTAAGGATAAAGATAGAGACAGACCGCATAGGTCCAAAACTGCTGACGATGCTTTCGTTAAGCTAGTCGCCAGTCCGCCAGTACTCAGTGAGGCGCTTTCGCAGCCCCTGATACCCGCTACTTCAGATTTGCAGGCCTCTACTGGGACCCATTCGGAGTCCGGTATGCCGCAAGATGCTTCTTAGACTATGGAACCTGCGGTTGTCTTTACCTTGGATGGGTCCAGAGCCGCTGTGCAGGCACTGGCTTCTGAGGGTGTATTCAGGCCTACAGACTTGCATTTCAAACCAGCACCATCTTCTTCATCCAGGCCTAAAACTCGCACCACGCCTAGAAAACCAATGTCCAAATCACATGCTCAGGCCCATATGCCTAAAAGCAAATGCTTAGAATGGGTGAAGACCTTATTATCTTAATTAGGGGAAGCCAGCCTTCCCCCTCTAAGAGACCTAGAACTGATTTTCCTTCTGATTCTTCTGATCAGGAAGCTGATATTTCTGCTTATTCTGATTACCAGGGTTTGCCCTTTTCTACCTATGAGGATTCTGATGCAGAGGATTCCATTCCCTCTGCTTCCCCTCCAGAAGATTTTTCTTTTGGTGAAACCTTGCACACACTCAGGGAGCATTTCTGCTGGGAAAGCCAGGATTACTTTGACTCCAAAAAGAGGCTTAGGGAATTCTTACTCCTTTCTCATCACAGGCCTTTAGCTATCCCTCCTGTTCTGGATATTGTAGATGATGCTTTCTTGTAATCTAGCCTTTCCCCAGACACTTTACCTCCAGCTCCCAGAAAACCTGACCGTTATTACAGAGTACCTGACTCTCACAAGCTCCTCTTCAAGAATCCTACTGCGGATCCAGAAACCATTTCCCAAGGACCAAAGGGCATTAAGGCTACTGCTGCCAAAAATCCTACTCTTCTGATAGAGATTCTAGAGCCTTGGGCAGATGGGGTAAGAAGGTATACACTTCTGCTACTTTGGCCATTAGGGCTTTAAATTGCCAGTTTTGTATGTTAAAGTACCAGCAGCATATAATGGGACTACTTAAACAGAAAATGATGTTGATTCCTGCCTGTGCTGAACACAAAGAATTACAGGATTTAATGCATTATGCAGAACAAGTCGGCAAACATACTTTGCAATGTGGTTTAGACTCTTTAGAAGCATCTTGCAGGGCTGCCGTCACTGGGTCTGTACTTAGAAGGCATGCTTGGCTTAAGGAGCAAAACTTGCCAGATCATGTTAAAGCTAAATTACTGGATGCTCCCTTAAACCAAGACTGCCTGTTTGGCAACAAAGCAGAAGTCTTCAAAAAGATGGAGGAAAAAGCTAAATCTATGAAACTGTTAACAAGATTTCCTGCAAGTACAGCCCCCCAGATTTAATAGGCATTGGCCTTCAAAGAATTGGTCCTTTCCAGTCTCTTCCAGGCCTTCTCAGTCCAAACCCAGGAACAGCAGACCACCTAGGTTACAGTCTCAGACTACGCACAGGCCTAAGCAGTGGGGGACTCCCACTTCCAAAGCAGGGAGTAGTAAGACACCGCCCTATGGAAAAATGGCACAATGACTTAACTTTAACCCTTCCAAGCCCTGCTCAACTGCCTGCTCCCTTAGGAGAAAAGTTTGCCCTGCATGCAAAAAACTGGGAGCACATTACCCAGGACAGTGGGTTTTGAATATAGTTTCCCAAGGATACAGATTCCATTTCCACACCTTACCAACCCCAAATGGTTGGCCAGAGCTACCCCCAAATCAGTGGGCAGTGGCACAACAGCAGGTTCTCTCTCTTCTACATATCAGGGCTATTCAACCTGTCCCAGCATAAGAAAGGGGGCAAGGTTTTTATTCAAGACTTTTCCTGGTACCCAGAAAAGACAGCTCCTGGCATCCTGTCCTGTCCACTCTATTCTAAACACCTTTTTGGTAATCCCAAAATTCAAAATACTAACACTTCAACAGCTGCTTCCTATGCTAGGCAAATATGCCTGGTTGGCAACCTTAGACTTAAAGGAAGCTTACCTGCACGTTCCAGTAAGGGAATCTTGCAGGAAATCAGTTCTCTGCACTTCCCTTTGGCTTATCTACTGTGTCCAGGTTATTCACAGTGTGTCTAGCTCCAGCCATTACATTTTGCAGGCAGAGAAAAATTCAAATATACCCATACTTGGACGATTGTCTGATTCAGGCAGAAAGCCAGGACTTGTTATTAAAGCATTCGTGAAGAACCTTATAACCTCACTGGGGTACACCATAAACGAAAAGAAATCTCACCTAGTACCCTGCCAACAGATTCTATTCCTGGGAGCAAGCTTGAACACAACTTCCCAGATGGCTTTCCTCACTCCAGAGAAGCAAGTTTATTTGACAACCTACTTCAAACTATTGGCCACAGAGACCCAGCTATCTGCATGGAAAATTCTGCAAGCCCTGTGGTTCATGGCCTCTTGCATTCTACTAATTCCATATGCAAGACTGCAAATGAGGAAACTACAATGGTATCTAAAACGCCTATGGTGTCAACATTCTCAGGACCTGGAATCAATGATTCTTATTATTCCTTGTTTAAATTCAGAGTTCCTTTGGTGGGCAGAGGCCTGCTACCACAACAAGGGGCTCACTTTCACTCTACTCCTGCCGCCCAAACCCTAACAACAGATGCATCAGACTGTGCATGGGGGCTCACTTGGCATAGGTTCATAGGTTCATAGGTTCATACTAGGCTATCTGCCCGAGGACATTTACAAGCCTAGCCCATCGTTTTGTGGCTTACGCCACCCCTTTAGTATGGGGAACTATACCCATTATTTTTCTGTGCCTCTGTCGAGCAGTGACACTGAGGTAATCCCTGGGGTATATCTGCGATCTCCCATCCATTGGTCAAGATTTCTCTTGAACAAGGCCAGCGAGGTGCTCTGCCTCACATGTACCGGGATTTTGTTCCACAGCATAGGGAGTCTTTGGGTGATGAATCTATCCCTCCAGCACGTCCTATTAATAGCCGTGTCAAGGTTTAAGTCTCCCGCCCTTGTGGCTCTGATGGATCTAGATTTTTTGAGGTGAAGCATATTCATCAAATCTGGGTTTGACATGGCCTTGTATGTTAGGCAAAGGTCACCTCTGAGCGGTAAGCGACTGAATAGAGCTGGAGTTCTTTCAGTCGGGCAGCATAGGACAGATTTTTGAGAC
Organism: Protopterus annectens; assembly: GCF_019279795.1. Classification (NCBI taxonomy): domain Eukaryota; kingdom Metazoa; phylum Chordata; order Ceratodontiformes; family Protopteridae; genus Protopterus; species Protopterus annectens. The sequence goes on along the minus strand of NC_056743.1, from coordinate 631,431 downwards.
CCTTTATCCTTTTGGTGAGGAACTTTTGTGGCCTCTCCAGCTGCTGCAAGTGTCGGGTCAGATACATTCCGAATGGGGCATTGTACTCAATCATTGGTCTGATGAGTGATGAGTAGACTATGACCTCCCTTGATCTAGATGAGAATCCCTTCATGATAAGGTGGGCAATGTAGAAGGTCTTCCTAACTACTTTAGCTACATGGGTGTCGAATGACAGACTACTATCAACCTGGGTCCCCAGGTCCCTGATAACTTCTTCTGTGCTCAGTGGATTGCCACCTATTTGGTAGCTAGGGGTAACCTTGTTTTTCCCGAAGGGTATGACTATGCATTTTTGGCATTTAACTTTAGGCGTGGCTCTGGCACCAGTTATCCGCTTCTGTGAGACCCTTCTGAAGGATATCTGTGTCAGATGTGTTTTCTACTATGGCCCAGTTTGCAGTCATCTGCAAACTTTGTCAGCCATAACCCTCCTGTGTTTGCTTGTACTCGGAAAAGTAGATGCCAAACAGGAGTGGGCCCAGGACTGAGCCCTGTGGGACACCACTTGTGACAGGCTTTGAGTCTGACATGGCGCCAGCAGCTCTGACCCTGTGGGTTCTGTCACTCAGCCAGTTTGCAACCCATCTTGTGATGTATGGGTTGACATTTAAGCTGATGAGTTTTCAATGATACCCGAATGGGGTATTGTATCGAAGGCCTTAGCCAGATCGAGGTAGGCTGTATGGACTGCCTTTCCTCATCAATGGCTTTGGTGACTGTTTCAAAAGTCAACCAAGTTTAAAAGGCATGATCTGCCTTTGACAAAGCCAAACTGGGTTGGATCCAAAGTCTGCAAATTCCTATGTCTTTATTTATGAGGTCCATTATGATCCTCTCCATGGCTTTGCAGATAAGGCTTGTCAAGCTAATGGGCGGTAATTTCAGGGTCGGTGGAGGCACCTTTTGTGAAGTGGTACCACAGTTGCAGTCGCCACTCCTGGATGCGTATCCAGAGGTAAGACTTTGATTAAACAGCTGTCCTAGCTGTGGGTTTAATTCCTCATTGAGTTCATGGAGCACACAGCCGGGGACACCATCAGGTCCCATGGATGCTGTGTTTTGCTTTGGAGAGCAGTTCTCACTTGGGCTGGAGATGTTTGGGGGCTGCAATCGTTTGGTATAGATATCTCTCCTTTGGGGAGAAGTTTGCACTGAACCTGTCAGCCAGTATGTTGGCAATGTCTGTAGGATCAGTAATCTTCACATCATTTTGAACTAGCTCTGAGCATATCTGGGAGTTTCCTCCCAGGTTTCTAACATAGCTAAAGAAGGCCTTATGATTGTCTTTTGAGTCTTTAGCTATTTTTCTCGAAATTTGCTTTGGATGATTTTATGAGAGCTCTTAGTTTTTACTTATAGTGATCAAGGGTGTCTTACCTTTTAAGGATTTTGCTCTATCTTGTAGTAGCTTGCATGTTCTTGTGTAGAGTTTGTTTATGGCTGGGGTCCACCAGACTGGACGCTTGCCTTTGGTACAAAGAGTCTTTGTTTTGCTTGGGATTGCCTTATCCATGCAGTCCTGCAGGTGCTGGTAGAAGGCATTTGTAAGTGATTCAGCGGCTTGAGTACTGTTTTCCGCCGGCTCGGGGCCTTAAAGGAGACCACACTAGTCTTTAGAAGTGTGAAGTCGGCTTTTGAGAAGTTCTTTACTGTGGTCTTTTTATTTCAGGTGGGGGTGGGATGAGGACCTCCAGCGAGATTAGTTTGTGGTCTGATCTCACCAGTGAGGGGTACACCTCGGTGTTGAACATTGTGCTCCCATGTTCGTGATGATGAGATCAAGTATGTTATCTCCTCTTGTGGGGATGGTGACTAGTTGTTCCATGGCATTTGAGTTTATGAATTCCAGGAACTTTTGGGCTAGGTGTTTGGGCTTGAGTAGTGTTCCCAGTCTATATTAGGGTAATTGAAGTCACCTAGTATGATGGTGTTTGGTGATACATTTATCCCCTCTAGTGTTTTCAGGAAGGCCATGTGAGGTTCCTGAGTTTGTGAGGGTGGCCTGTAACATGCTACAATTTGCAGAGCAGTCTTGCCTATGGTTAATTGCACATGGATGGTCTCCGATGCATCGTGTTGCCACCAGTCTTGAGGTGTGGGTGTCCTTGATGAATATGGATACCCTCCTTTCTTGGTATTGTCCAGATTTTGGGGCCGGAACGCATGATATGAGGTAAAACCTGATAGCGCTGGGGTGCTCTCAGGAGCCTTGAACCAGGTTTCTGTCACAGCACAGACATCGATGTTCTCCATACTGAGAAGGGCCTCGAGTCGTGCATTTTGAGATTTAGACTTCTGGCATTGAACAGCATTACCCTTAGTTTTTTCCTTTTTTGTGTTCTAGGGTGGTAGGTTTAGAATTTGAGCCTTGCCTAAAAAAGGCACTATGGGGGTGGCAAGAGCCTTTGCCAATATCCGGAATCCCAGGGGTGACAGGTGCAAGCCGTCCTTAAGCAGCGTGGCTTGTCCAGCATGTCATCCCAGGCAGACAGACACTGGATCCCCTTTGAATGACACCAGTGTTTAAGCCAATTGTTAAAGCTGATCATCTTATCTCTGTATTGTGGCATCATTCTTGGTGAAGGTAGGATACTGCTCAAGGTCAGGGTCATACCTGTCTGGGCTACATAATCAGAGAGCTCCTCAATGTCTCTTTTCATGTAGTCCAAGGAGGTGCCTCAAGTCGCTTACACCAGCGTGGACAATGACTGAATCATATTTGTACCTGCTGTTGAGAGACCTGAGTGCTTGCGTTATGTGGCGGATTCTAGCGCCCGACAGGCAGCTTACTGTGACCTTCTCCTTACTCAGTCTGGTGAGCGGGCTGTCAGGGTGTCTGACTATGGAGTCACCAATGACTAGTGTGTCTGGCATTGTGTTTGGCCTTAAGGGCTGTGACTGTTTGACACTCTGACTGTGAGGTCTATGTGTTGCAGGTGTTGTGTTCTGAGGTGGTGGTTGTTTGGGTGTCTGCTTTGGTGGCCTCTGCTGTTTTGGTAGATTTTTGATCAGAGCCTCCAGTATGTCTTTGTGTGTTTATGTGTATGATTTGAGGTTGTAATGGTAATATGTGAGACTGGGTCTATAGTGTGTGTGGTAACCTTCTCCTCCTGACTGGTCTTGCCAGTCCTATGTTGAGAGAGCTCAGCCTCCAGTTTGGCCGTATAGTTGCATCTCTCATGTATTTGTGTTTTGTGGGAGGAGAGGGTTGTGTACATGAGGCAATTGTAACATTGCCTCAATATTCCCAGGTTCACCAGCTGAGCAGGAGAGGACACTAGCAACTGATCCCTCGACATGCTAGAAGGAATAGACAAAAACTTTAAAAAGATTCTGGGGCGTGGGTGACCGAGAAATGGGGGTTGCCTTTTGGGGTACTATCTATGACAAGAGTGCGTATCAAGGTAATAAGTACTGTAGGAGCAAGTGCTACGTTTAACAGATAGAGAATAGTCTACTTGGAGTCAAGTAGAGATGATCTTTTAATTATAGGATACGCTGATTAGATCAGTAGTATAGTTCGAGGAAGGTAGTTTTAAGGGAAAATTTGAAGAGTGGACTTTAGGTAGCCCGAATAGTTTAAACCTGCTTAACCGCTGCCCTAGTGTGCAACAGTAGCAACTCCGCTCATCGGCTAAATCAGGCTAAATCGCTAAAGCGTGCTTTATAGCAGGGGCTGGAAAGACAGGAAATGACACAAATTGGCCAACAAACCACAAGTCACTGCCCTAAACCACTCCTCGAGGACAAATAAAGGAGTTATGGAAATGACCCTAGTGGCCAATAAAACTACAGTTTCAAGTCAGTAACCACCTCTCCGGGGCAGGGAAGCTGCTCAATGTTAGTCACTGCCACTGATAAACACAGAGACCCTCCTTCAGCCCAAGCAAAATGGCCTCACAGAAACTTTCAAACAGTTCAGGAACAGCAAGCCTGTAACTGAACTTTTAACTCTCAGAAAAGTGGGAAAAAGCAAGATTTTTTTTTGTTTTTGTTTTACAGAGATAGCAGAGGTTCACAAGTAATATCAAGTTATAACAGTGCAGTAAATGACCCCACACAAGAGTGCTAGGTCAAGGACAGAAAATATGCAAGTTTTAAGAAAACGATTTAAAATTAAGTGCAAACAGGAAATTCAGCAAACAGCTTTTGGTTGTGCTCTAAATACAGCTACTAATACAGAAATCAAGTTTAACAAGCCAGAAAATGCTCAAGCTAGGCAGCTATGCAGAAAAACTTAGCAAATAAACAGAGAAAAATACTTAAAATCTCAAAAGTGGCTCCTTCTTCTCTCAGCGTTTTTCCTCTTGGAGGGTGCTTCACCAACAGCCAACAAGCCTGAAAAGACGCTCAAACCACGAGGCAACTAGGTTTTAAGAGAGGAAGATGAAGGAGTTATGGAAATGACCCCTAGTGGCCAATAAAACTACAGTTTCAAGTCAGTAACCACCTCTCCGGGCGGGGAAGCTGCTCAATGTTAGTCACTGCCACTGATAAACACAGAGACCCTCCTTCAGCCCAAGCAAAAATGGCCTCACAGAAACTTTCAAACAGTTCAGGAACAGCAAGCCTGTAACTGAACTTTTAACTCTCAGAAAAGTGGGGAAAAAGCAAGATTTTTTTTTGTTTTTGTTTTTTACAGAGATAGCAGAGGTTCACAAGTAATATCAAGTTATAACAGTGCAGTAAATGACCCCACACAAGAGTGCTAGGTCAAGGACAGAAAATATGCAAGTTTTAAGAAAAAACGATTTAAAATTAAGTGCAAACAGGAAATTCAGCAAACAGCTTTTGGTTGTGCTCTAAATACAGCTACTAATACAGAAATCAAGTTTAACAAGCCAGAAAATGCTCAAGCTAGGCAGCTATGTAAAAAACTTTGCAAATAAACAGAGAAAAAATACTTAAAATCTCAAAAGTGGCTCCCTTCTTCTCTCAGCGTTCCTTCCTCTTGGAGGGTGCTTCACCAACAGCCAACAAGCCTGAAAAGACGCTCAAACCACGAGGCAACTAGGTTTTAAGAGAGGAAGATGAAGGAGTTATGGAAATGACCCCTAGTGGCCAATAAAACTACAGTTTCAAGTCAGTAACCACCTCTCCGGGGCAGGGAAGCTGCTCAATGTTAGTCACTGCCACTGATAAACACAGAGACCCTCCTTCAGCCCAAGCAAAATGGCCTCACAGAAACTTTCAAACAGTTCAGGAACAGCAAGCCTGTAACTGAACTTTTTAACTCTCAGAAAAGTGGGAAAAAGCAAGATTTTTTTTTTGTTTTGTTTTTACAGAGATAGCAGAGGTTCACAAGTAATATCAAGTTATAACAGTGCAGTAAATGACCCCACACAAGAGTGCTAGGTCAAGGACAGAAAATATGCAAGTTTTAAGAAAAACGATTTAAAATTAAGTGCAAACAGGAAATTCAGCAAACAGCTTTTGGTTGTGCTCTAAATACAGCTACTAATACAGAAATCAAGTTTAACAAGCCAGAAAATGCTCAAGCTAGGCAGCTATGCAGAAAAACTTAGCAAATAAACAGAGAAAAATACTTAAAATCTCAAAGTGGCTCCTTCTTCTCTCAGCTGCTTCCTCTTGGAGGGTGCTTCACCAACAGCCAACAAGCCTGAAAGACGCTCAAACCACGAGGCAACTAGGTTTTAAGAGAGGAAGATGAAGGAGTTATGGAAATGACCCCTAGTGGCCAATAAAACTACAGTTTCAAGTCAGTAACCACCTCTCCGGGGGGCAGGGAAGCTGCTCAATGTTAGTCACTGCCACTGATAAACACAGAGACCCTCCTTCAGCCCAAGCAAAAATGGCCTCACAGAAACTTTCAAACAGTTCAGGAACAGCAAGCCTGTAACTGAACTTTAACTCTCAGAAAAGTGGGAAAAAGCAAGATTTTTTTTTTGTTTTTGTTTTTTACAGAGATAGCAGAGGTTCACAAGTAATATCAAGTTATAACAGTGCAGTAAATGACTGGCAGACCAGTGCATTCATGGCAAATGGAACCCGAGACAGATACACCTGCATATCATCCAAAAAGAAATGTTAGCTGTACAGAATTCCCTGACAGCCTTCAAAGACCGCATTCTTCCAGGGCAGTTATTGGTAAAGACAGGCAACACCACAGTTATGTGGTACATAAACGGGGGGGGACCCACTCGTACCCTTTCTGCAGACTAGCCATGGCTCTGTGGAACACAGCCTTGAGCTACCAAGTGCACCTGCAAGCTCAATTCCTGCCAGGAAAGCTAAATTCACTGGCAGATGACCTAAGCAGAAATCTCATGGACCCACACAAATGGAAACTGGAACCAAAAATATTCAACCTCTTAAGTAACAAATGGGGGACTTCAGAGGTGGACCTGTTTGCCTTCCCTCAGAACTACCAGTTGGACTAATTCTGCACAAGGACTTCCTGTAGTCAGGCCTGGAAAGTGGATGCCCTGTCCTTTACCTGGGAAAGCTTCTCAGTTTATGCCTTTCCCATTTGCCTCTCCTCTCGAAGGTTCTGCAAAAGATCAAACAGGACAAGCCAAGGACAATACTAATTGCACCAGACTAGCCACACCAGCACTGGTACCCCCTCTTGCGCAGTATGACACTACTGGAACCATGGCACCTGCCTCAGAACCCCTTCTCTGCTGTCCCAGCAGGCAGGCCAGATTCTGCATCCTCAGCTTCAAACCCTGAACATTGCAGCCTGGCTAATTCCTTGAGCTCTCCAATAGCATCCTTCAGTAAGCAGGTGCTAGATGTCATTCTGGAAGCAAGAAGACCTAGTACTAGAAAATCCTATACTGAAAAGTGGAAAAATACTGTTCCTGGAGCCAGACTCAGGGGGGTGGGCACAACGGTTCCCAGCTTACCGCATATCCTTCAGTACTTAACAGAAATGCTCCACAAGGGCTTATCCTTCTCGTCAATTAAAATTCATGCCTCTGCCATTTCAGCACATTATAATACTGAGCCACCCCTCTTTTCTCACCCCCTTCTAAATCAATTCCTTAGAGGGGCCAAAAACTTAAGACCCCCCCCCCAGGAGAGCCCCTACTCCAGCCTGGGACGTTAACTTTGTATTGGGAAAGCTCACTCTCCCTCCCTTTGAGCCAGCTGCAACTGCAGAGTTGAAATTCCTTTCTTGGAACACAGCCTTCCTTCTAGCCATCACTTCAGCAAGAAGAGTGTCTGAATTACAGGCCCTCATGGCAGTGGAGCCCTTCATTATCTTCCATGCAGTCAGTGTTTCCCCTCGGGACCAATCCTTCCTTTATGCCCAAGGTGGTGTCTAGTGTGGCCCTAAATCAGTCCATTCATTTGCCTATTTTTCCCGAATCCACAAAACAAAGGAGAACGAGTACTGCACTCTCTGGATGTGCACAGACAACTTAGATTTTATTTGGACAGGATTAACTCTCTCAGAAAATCTGAACAGCTGCTAGTTGGCTTTGCTGCAGGGGCAGAGGGGAAGGTCATTTCAAAGCAAACCATTTCTAAATGGATAGCCCATTGCATTCATTTCTGCTATAAGCAACATGGAAAACCTATCCCACAGGGTGTAAGATCACATTCCACCAGGGCTGCATCTACCTCTACAGCCTTTCTCAGAGAAGTCCCTACCAGGGGCATCCTAGAAGCTGCTACCTGGAACTCTGTACATACCTTCACCAAGCTTTACCACATGCCTTTTTCTCTCTAAATCCAGAGCTGGTTTTGCCATTTCAGTCTTGCAGGGCTTAATAACTGGCCCTAATGCTCTCTAACGTCCTCCACCCTTCCTTAGCTTTGGGAATCAACCCAAATGTGATGACTGCAGCAGTGAAACACAAAGAACATAGTACAGTTGTGTACATTTAACATAAATGTAGATGTGTGAGTGTATTCACTGTTGCAGTCCTGGTTACCCTCCCTCCAGCCCCCTGACTTCTCTTGGCTCTTCCTTTCCTTTTGTTTGGTGTATTTAAGTTTTTCTGGTGTATTTGCTTTTTGATGGAGGTGTACCATAACATATAATTGCTTCCCATTGTGGGGGCACCTGACATCTGGGGCAAGAAAAACTGATGGTGTCGGCTGCATGTTTTATACCCCTGATGACCTGACGTAATGGAAGAAGAGAGAGCATCTGATGCAGGATTCCAAGACTCTGGTATTCAGGCTGGTTGAGGGCTACCTGCAGGCAGATAACCCAAATGTGGTGACTGCAATAGTGAATACACTAGTGAATACACTGGAACATCTGCATTTATGGTAAGTGTACACAACTGTACTTTTTCGGTACTGGTGATGGTGATGACTTACAGTGCTGTGTAACGGCAAGAAAACAAGCAGTGCTTGGCCAGGCCGCTCTTGTCCTCTTCCTTCACATAGACACCATAGAAAAAGAGGAGACACACTCAGGGGGAGGCCCCTCCTTCACCTACGGTGTGATGTACAGGCTAAAGCTCTGACTGTCCCCCAAGCAGCCCGAGTTCTGTTAGTGGCCTAGGTTTCTGAGTTGTTGGCATGGAAGCATGGGCATCACCATCTGTGGAGGAGGGAGGTACATGTGCTCAGGGCACACTGATGTGACATGATTTCCCTTTTGGAGTCGTGTAAACAACTGCAGAATGTTACCTGAGTGTGAATGGGGCATCCTGCTGCTGTCAGCCCATTGGTGAAGAGAGAGGTGGTTCATGTATGACACCCATTGTATGTCCCACCCTCAAGGTGCTAGTGGTTGTGCACAGTGGGCAGGAGAAGTAAGAGAAACACTCCCTGTCAGCATTACGTTCCTGCCGTAAGGTCCACAGTCTCCTCTCCTGTAAATGGTGTGCATATAGCCTGGAGGAGGCTAAGTCAGGCCTGATAGACCTGGTAGACGAAGAGATGGATGGGGAACAGCTGGTGGTCAACTTTGGGGCTGCCATTCATACTGACGTTTCTTTTTCTGTGGCCTTTCCTCAGCCTAGTTTGACTGGTTGGCTTTGGTAAAGGAGGGTTCAGAGAGTGTGCCCATGGTAGAGTCTTTTGCTGTGGAATGAGAGTTGCAGAATAGAGTTGCCGGCACGGGATGCGAGATGTAGAGTTGCCGGCATGGGATGCGAGATGTAGAGTTGCCGGCACGGGATGCGAGATGTAGAGTTGCCGGCACGGGATGCGAGATGTAGAGTTGCCAGCACGGGATGCGAGATGTAGAGTTGCCGCACGAGATGTAGAGTTGCCGGCACGGGATGCGAGATGTAGAGTTGCCAGCACGGGATGCGAGATGTAGAGTTGCCGGCACGGGATGCGAGATGTAGAGTTGCCGGCACGGGATGCGAGATGTAGAGTTGCCGGCACGGGATGCGAGATGTAGAGTTGCCGGCACGGGATGCGAGATGTAGAGTTGCCGGCACGGGATGCAAGATGTAGAGTTGCCGGCATGGGATGCGAGATGTAGAGTTACAGATACAGGGTTGCCAGTCTAGCGGCATGGATAAATGACACACTTGCAGGCCTACCATCATCCTTATACATAAGGCTTGCCTGGCCTGACTGTGCTTATTCACAGTTCCGGAATATAGTGTGAGCCTGCCACAGTTCACCTTTAGTATCTGTATCTCAGGGTTTACTGTTTGGCTATCTAGGAGACTAACCAATGGAGGTCTTTATATTAATAGTGGAGGTCTTTATATTAAAAATGGAGGTCTTTATATTAATAATAGAGATCTTTATATTAATAATAGAGATTTTTATATTAATAATAGAGATCTTTATATTAATAATTAATAGTAGAGATCTTTATATTAATAATGGAGATCTTTATATTAAAAATGGAGACCTTTATATTAAAAATGGAGACCTTTATATTAAAAATGGAGATCTTTATATTAATAATGGAGATCTTTATTTTAATAATGGAGAGCTTTATATTTTTGTTAACATCGTGGTGTATTACGCATACCTGGACTGAGCCTGAAAACATTCCATCTGGATTAGTTTTCTAACCCACTTAGTCATAAACAAGTTGCTGCATTTTAATTTGGAACATGAGTATATATAAATAAATGCAGAAGAAAACAAGCCCTAATAACAGTTCCATTGCTTTTGTCTTGAATCACACACATTTTTAACCAGTATCATTTGCTCTTGTAGTACATAAGTTGCTCAGTTCCTGTCTTTCTTACGTTTGATTCCTCCTGATGAACGTTATTCTGTATGCATTGTTCTTACAAATTCTATTTATTTCTGTCAACATTTGTCCTTCCATTTTTAATGATCACACTCCCAGTTCTTTTATCTCATTTATAGTATTCAGTACTTTAAATACAGCTGGTTTCGATCTTAATTTCAATTTTCTAGTAACTGTTTTTTTGCTAGTCAGTAACAGTTAAGTAAGACCTTTACTGTGTCCTACATCTCATCTCAGAATAATAATTTCCTTATAACCCTTTCTTACCCTCGAAGGGAATTTTGGAAATCTTCTAAGTCTTTAGGGTTTCAGTTACCTCTGTCTCTCTCTACCCTGCCACACCACCAGGATTTGATGTCTACTTGAAGAAAAATTTTCTGAAGTCTGTTTGAGTGATAAAAAAAATACCCGTGCAAACAGTTCCATGTAAAAATTGGAAACCTTTTGAACTTTCGCATGCTTGGGAGTCTTGCATCTTCCCATTTCTTCCTTTGTAAATTGCCTCTCCCAATCTTTTCTTTCCCCTCTGATTGACTCTTATAGTTACCAAACATTCTTTTATATTCTCCGTCAGTTATCCCTTTTTAAAAGCATCTTCTGTTCTAGACTCAACTAAAAAACACTACCAGAGCTAGTATTTCATTGAACACCCCAGTATCCTTTTATCTTTTATTATTTCCTTGGAGTGACCGAGCTAGTATTTCACTGAACACCCCAGTATCCCTTTATCTTTTATTATTCCCGTATAGTGACAGAGCTAGTATTTCACTGAATACCCCAGTATCCTTTATCTTTTATTATTTCCTTGGAGTGACAGAGCTAGTATTTCACTGAACACCCCAGTATCCTTTTATCTTTTATTATTCCTGTATAGTGACAGAACTAGTATTTCACTGAACACCCCAGTATCCCTTTATCTTTTATTATTTCCTTGGTGTGACAGAGCTAGTATTTCACTGAACACCCCAGTATCCTTTTATCTTTTATTATTCCCGTATAGTGACAGAGCTAGTATTTCACTGAACACCCCAGTATCCTTTTATCTTTTATTATTCCCGTATAGTGACAGAGCTAGTATTTCATTGAACACCCCAGTATCCCTTTATCTTTTATTATTCCCGTATAGTGACAGAGCTAGTATTTCACTGAACACCCCAGTATCCTTTTATCTTTTATTATTCCCGTATAGTGACAGAGCTAGTATTTCACTGAACACCCCAGTATCCTTTTATCTTTTATTATTCCCGTATAGTGACAGAGCTAGTATTTCACTGAACACCCCAGTATCCCTTTATCTTTTATTATTTCCTTGGAGTGACAGAGCTAGTATTTCACTGAACACCCCAGTATCCCTTTATCTTTTATTATTCCCGTATAGTGACAGAGCTAGTATTTCACTGAACACCCCAGTATCCTTTTATCTTTTATTATTCCCGTATAGTGACAGAGCTAGTATTTCATTGAACACCCCAGTATCCTTTTATCTTTTATTATTCCCGTATAGTGACAGAGCTAGTATTTCACTGAACACCCCAGTATCCTTTTATCTTTTATTATTCCCGTATAGTGACAGAGCTAGTATTTCACTGAACACCCCAGTATCCTTTTATCTTTTATTATTCCCATATAGTGACAGAGCTAGTATTTCATTGAACACCCCAGTATCCCTTTATCTTTTATTATTCCCGTATAGTGACAGAGCTAGTGTTTCATTGAACACCCCAGTATCCCTTTATCTTTTATTATTCCCGTATAGTGACAGAGCTAGTATTTCACTGAACACCCCAGTATCCTTTTATCTTTTATTATTCCCGTATAGTGACAGAGCTAGTATTTCACTGAACACCCCAGTATCCTTTTATCTTTTATTATTCCCGTATAGTGACAGAGCTAGTATTTCACTGAACACCCCAGTATCCCTTTATCTTTTATTATTTCCTTGGAGTGACAGAGCTAGTATTTCACTGAACACCCCAGTATCCCTTTATCTTTTATTATTCCCGTATAGTGACAGAGCTAGTATTTCACTGAACACCCCAGTATCCTTTTATCTTTTATTATTCCCGTATAGTGACAGAGCTAGTATTTCATTGAACACCCCAGTATCCTTTTATCTTTTATTATTCCCGTATAGTGACATAGCTAGTATTTCACTGAACACCCCAGTATCCTTTTATCTTTTATTATTCCCGTATAGTGACAGAGCTAGTATTTCACTGAACACCCCATTATCCCTTTATCTTTTATTATTCCCGTATAGTGACAGAGCTAGTATTTCACTGAACACCCCAGTATCCTTTTATCTTTTATTATTCCCGTATAGTGACAGAGCTAGTATTTCACTGAACACCCCAGTATCCCTTTATCTTTTATTATTCCCGTATAGTGACAGAGCTAGTGTTTCATTGAACACCCCAGTATCCTTTTATCTTTTATTATTCCCGTATAGTGACAGAGCTAGTATTTCATTGAACACCCCAGTATCCTTTTATCTTTTATTATTCCCGTATAGTGACAGAGCTAGTATTTCACTGAACACCCCAGTATCCTTTTATCTTTTATTATTCCCGTATAGTGACAGAACTAGTATTTCACTGAACACCCCAGTATCCTTTTATCTTTTATTATTCCCGTATAGTGACAGAGCTAGTATTTCACTGAACACCCCAGTATCCTTTTATCTTTTATTATTCCCGTATAGTGACAGAGCTAGTATTTCACTGAACACCCCAGTATCCTTTTATCTTTTATTATTCCCGTATAGTGACAGAGCTAGTATTTCACTGAACACCCCAGTATCCTTTTATCTTTTATTATTCCCGTATAGTGACAGAGCTAGTATTTCACTGAACACCCCAGTATCCTTTTATCTTTTATTATTCCCGTATAGTGACAGAGCTAGTGTTTCATTGAACACCCCAGTATCCCTTTATCTTTTATTCCCTTATAGTGACAGAGCTAGTGTTTCATTGAACACCCCAGTATCCTTTTATCTTTTATTATTTCCTTGGAGTGACAGAGCTAGTATTTCATTGAACACCCCAGTATCCTTTTATCTTTTATTCCCTTATAGTGACAGAGCTAGTGTTTCATTGAACACCCCAGTATCCCTTTATCTTTTATTATTCCCGTATAGTGACAGAGCTAGTATTTCACTGAATACCCCAGTATCCTTTATCTTTTATTATTCCCGTATAGTGACAGAGCTAGTATTTCACTGAACACCCCAGTATCCCTTTATCTTTTATTATTCCCGTATAGTGACAGAGCTAGTATTTCACTGAACACCCCAGTATCCTTTTATCTTTTATTATTCCCGTATAGTGACAGAGCTAGTATTTCACTGAACACCCCAGTATCCTTTTATCTTTTATTATTCCCGTATAGTGACAGAGCTAGTATTTCACTGAACACACCAGTATCCTATTATCTTTTATTATTCCCGTATAGTGACAGAGCTAGTATTTCACTGAACACCCCAGTATCCTTTTATCTTTTATTATTCCCGTATAGTGACAGAGCTAGTATTTCACTGAACACCCCATTATCTTTTATTATTCCCGTATAGTGACAGAGCTAGTGTTTCATTGAACACCCCAGTATCCCTTTATCTTTTATTATTCCCGTATAGTGACAGAGCTAGTATTTCACTGAACACCCCAGTATCCCTTTATCTTTTATTATTCCCGTATAGTGACAGAGCTAGTATTTCATTGAACACCCCAGTATCCCTTTATCTTTTACTATTCCCGTATAGTGACAGAGCTAGTATTTCATTGAACACCCCAGTATCCCTTTATCTTTTATTATTCCCGTATAGTGACAGAGCTAGTATTTCACTGAACACCCCAGTATCCCTTTATCTTTTATTATTCCCGTATAGTGACAGAGCTAGTATTTCACTGAACACCCCAGTACCCCTTTATCTTTTATTATTTCCTTGAAGTGACAGAGCTAGTATTTCATTGAACACCCCAGTATCCCTTTATCTTTTATTCCCTTATAGTGACTGAGCTAGTGTTTCATTGAACACCCCAGTATCCTTTTATCTTTTATTATTCCCCTGTAGTAACAGAGCTAGTGTTTCATTGAACACCCCAGTATCCCTTTATCTTTTATTATTTCCTTGGAGTGACAGAGCTAGTATTTCACTGAACACCCCAGTATCCTTTTATCTTTTATTATTCCCGTATAGTGACAGAGCTAGTATTTCACTGAACACCCCAGTATCCTTTTATCTTTTATTATTCCCGTATAGTGACAGAGCTAGTGTTTCATTGAACACCCCAGTATCCTTTTATCTTTTATTATTCCCGTATAGTGACAGAGCTAGTATTTCACTGAACACCCCAGTATCCCTTTATCTTTTATTATTCCCGTATAGTGACAGAGCTAGTATTTCACTGAACACCCCAGTATCCCTTTATCTTTTATTATTCCCGTATAGTGACAGAGCTAGTATTTCATTGGAACACCCCAGTATCCCTTTATCTTTTATTATTCCATTGTAGTGAAGCCAGTCTCCAACCTGCAGTCCAAACTTCTGTTTTAGCCCCATCCCATTCTGTTTGGTTTCCTTCTTGAGGTATTTAAACTCCATACCTTGGTTGCTTTAGTTTCCTCCACCATATTTTTCTCCTTCCGTTTACATATGTATCCCTGCTATCAGACATACCTCTTGGTAAACTCTTCTTTCTCCAGTGTTCATCGTGTTTCACTGTTGCAGTCATTACACTTGGGTTATCCTGCTGGCAGGCAGCAGGATAACCCAAGTGTAATGACTGCAACAGTGAATACACTCGAACATCTACATTTATGGTAGGTACACGACTGTACTTTCCTGCACTGGCTTAGTTCCTATAATACTTTCTGTTACTTTATAAATATAATCTAATATTCTGTATAATAATTTTCATAATGACTTGAATTTAAAGTCATAGTATCTGCTTTTCTCTTAAACTCCCCATCCCCCATTTCATTATATTCTGTTTTTATTAAATACTCCTTTTTAAACCTTAAACCTTTTCAATTTACTTTACACTGGTAGCAGACTTTCCCGTTTATTAAAGTCATCAGCTCTTTAACTGATAACAGGGAGATAACTACATGTCAACCCCCATGAATTATGGACATGTTATATTATCGGTTGTTTTCATTTAAAGTAAGGATTTATACTGATGCTATTATACATTCCCCAATTAGGATTGTGAAAGCAGTTCTAGAATTTTCATACATGACAACATTTAAAAGCCATAGGGCAGGCTGTATAAACCCCATCCCTGGTCCTGCTTCTGCCTGCAGATACCAGCCTTTAAAAAACTTACCTGAAAATATTCATAACAGGTGTAGACCTCCTAGATATCCAAGGGCTCCAGTTCGGAATTAAAGTTTTGTTACTGAAGCTGGCTTTACCTATCTCTTTGCCAGTTATGTCTACAGGCCTGTAGTTCTCTCTTTGAAGACTTTGATGTTAACCTCCACAGGAATGTCTGAATTGTATGCCATAAGGTATAACGAACTTTATACAGTTAACATGTCCTCTGAATGTATCCCAAATCCCTGTACTATTTCCAGTTTTCTGTCCTTAGAAGGTGAGCAAAGGGAAGGGATTTTGTACTGTGTAGATGTTTAATTGGCTTAGATGTTGCTATGTGTAGTCGACAAAGCAGACAGACCAGCCGTTTGTGTCTTTCATGAAGGTTAAACAGGGTCACCTGTTATGGTATGTACCATTTCCAAGTGGTTAACTAATAGCTTTGTTTTTTACTATGTCATATATTGTCTAGAGAGGTTAGTGCCATATCTTCGTCCTCACTGTGTTACAGTACAGCCTTTTTCTAATTTTCTTTTGAATTTGTTAATGAGGTAGATGGATTGTTTAGAGGACCCTTTTCCTCTACGACCAAGTGCAAAGGCATTCATGTAGAGAGAATCAATACCAAACAAGGTCAGAGGTAAAGGTAACGTGGTACAAATACAAGGTCAGAGGGATACATGCAAAGATAACGTGCTATAAATACAAGGTCAGAGGGATACATGCAAAGATAACGTGGTATAAATACAAGGTCAGAGGGATACATGCAAAGATAACGTGGTATAAATACAAGGTCAGAGGGATACATGCAAAGATAACGTGGTATAAATACAAGGTCAGAGGGATACATGCAAAGATAACGTGGTGTAAATACAAGGTTAGAGGGATACATGCAAAGATAACGTGGTGTAAATACAAGGTTAGAGGGATACATGCAAAGATAACGTGCTATAAATACAAGGTCAGAGGGATACATGCAAAGATAACGTGGTATAAATACAAGGTCAGAGGGATACATGCAAAGATAACGTGGTATAAATACAAGGTCAGAGGGATACATGCAAAGATAACGTGGTGTAAATACAAGGTCAGAGGGATACATGCAAAGATAACGTGGTGTAAATACAAGGTTAGAGGGATACATGCAAAGATAACGTGGTATAAATACAAGGTCAGAGGGATACATGCAAAGATAACGTGGTATAAATACAAGGTCAGAGGGATACATGCAAAGATAACGTGGTGTAAATACAAGGTTAGAGGGATACATGCAAAGATAATGTGGTATAAATACATGGTCAGAGGGATACATGCAAAGATAACGTGGTATAAATACAAGGTCAGAGGGATACATGCAAAGATAACGTGGTGTAAATACAAGGTCAGAGGGATACATGCAAAGATAACGTGGTGTAAATACAAGGTCAGAGGGATACATGCAAAGATAACGTGGTGTAAATACAAGGTTAGAGGGATACATGCAAAGGTAACATGATGTAAATACAGACTTGTCTTGGCTTTAAACGTAGAAGAAAAGTGATGTATGGAAAAAATTATATGCAGTGTGTATAAATATCTATAAAGAAAAACAGAAGCCTGGGTAGTTTCCATGCAGTATTAGGTTATGCTTAGATTAGGACTGCATGTTGTTAAAAGTGATGATAACCTAGATTAAGAAAGCACATATACCTCAGCAGAAAGAATAGTATGCTAGAATTAAGGTGAGTTAACAAACATTTATGAGTTTTACTTGAGTGTCTTAGTATGTGTGAAGCTGTGATGTAGTTATCCATCCACACTTTTTTAAACATTTATAGACCGAGTATTCACTGCAGTGATGGGGTAGGTTTTGCTGCTGCATTAATATTACAGATGAAAGACAGATACCTGTGTAGCACGTAAGTGTTATCCTTAGTGATGTGCACGCACGGACATGAGGTAATTCACTGTATCAACAGGTGTACAAGTGATGGCATCATTGCTGCAGGATATGGCCTTTGGTGCCCTGTCCATAATTGACAACGATGCCTGCTTTACATATTTGGGTCTGAGAGTTATCACACATATTCCTGAAATCTTCTCACTAGTCTGCATGCCTGACTGCCATCTAGAGGTAGATTTATTTATTTTATTATTTATTTATTTACCGAGAAATTCCGACTGGACGCAGGTCCTTTTTCAGCGGATTCCCGTGGAGCAAAGCTCCACACAATGTACATAATAGAGATACAAAGTTGCAGCAATAGTAAACAACATTACATGTTGTTGGCTTTAATACAATAACAAGATATTGATTATCAACAGTGTACACAGAAAATATCGCAAGTTAAGATAGTTTCTTATCATTTAGAATATTAGTAACAAAGTTGTCGGACAAGATGTTAAAGTATGTGAAGACAACTAGCTATTTCTGACTGTGGTTAGTAGTGGCGGTAGTATAGTTGGGTTAAGAGTCTAAGTGGGGGGGTAAGGGTGGGGGTGTTAGTCTGGATTAGAACAAGGACAAAGCCAGTGCAAATTTAAGTGGAATTTGAGCGCAGTCTTGAAAAGGCTGCTGGAAGGTAGAGTCGTTATAGAGGGTGGAAGATTGTTCCAAAGTTTAGATCTGGTACATGAAAATATGGCTTCTCCTGCTGCGTTTTTGGGTTTGCTAACAGTGAGTTGATTTTTGTTGCTTGATCTTAGGGGCCTAGTGGGGTGATAGGGTTGGAGAAGGTTTTGAGAATGATCAATAACACGTTTTGTGGCTGTGGTTGTGGTTTAATATTCATTACATGAAAGTAGTAGCAGATGAATCCTAAACGACTTGTGTTTATTTTATATTTAAAATGTTTGTATTTGTTGGTGTGGTTAGCAGCTTTTCTTCACCTTCATTTGCCGTTAGAGCATTTGCAGGTATATTCTCTTGGCCATAATCTTCAGTTTCAGGAAAAAAAAAAGTACAGGAATTGTTGAAATTAACTGGCCTGCCATGCAGTGGTCATGTCTTGAGATTATAATCTCACTATCTGGGGGGGGGGGGTGACATCCAACTGGTGATGAATATAACCAAGGACCAGTGCCTTCCTTCCAGAAATATTTACGGTACACTTCTGACAGTCGTGCAGCAATGATCCCAAAGTTCATGCATTTTCTCTTAAGGTGAGTTATCATACAGCTGCAGTGTGGCGGTACTTCCTAAGGCAGTTCTTAATGTTAGGCGATGTTTAGAAGACTTTAAAGTTAATAATCTTATTTCTCTTGTACAAGCTGTTTTCATGTACTTGTTTACTCTTTTGACAAGGCCGTATCATTGCTGGTGTATTTTTTTTTATTGCTTTTGTTGACCGGGGTAGTCATGTTGGGCTGTGGTAACTTCTTTTTAGTAAGATGTCCAGAGAGAAAGTCTCCAGTAACAAAGCTAGCAATTTTTATGCAAGACAGAAAAATGTAACTTTACTTCATTTTTCTTTATTGTGATGTCATCATGTTTGGAATGGTCTTATTGCTACTTCATTTTCTTTATTGTGATGTCATCATGTTTGGTATGGGCTTATTGCGTTTTTTTTTTTTAATAGGTTCATAGGTAGGTACTAGGCTATCTGCCCAAAGGCCGGAATGTATTGGCTTTCACCGCCCTCTTAGATTAGTTCCCAGAGCCATTGAAGTGATCTCCGGGGTAAACTTCCTGTTTCCCATCCACTCGTCAAGGTTTCTCTTGAAGAGGGTTAGCGTGGAGCTCTGCCTAATGTGGATTGGAATCTTGTTCCAGAACATGGGAAGTCTCTGGGACAGGAATCTATCCCTCCAGCATATCCTATTTATTGTTGTGGTGAGGTTAGATCCCTCGAGGGGATATGGTTTTCTTTAGATGGAGCATGTCCATCAATTCTGGGTGGGATATGGCCTTGTATGTCAGGCAGAGATCACCTCCGAGTATGCGATATGAACCCGAGTACAGCTGGAGTTTCTTCATTTGAGCTGCATATGGCATCTCCTTGAGGCCAGTGATCCTTTTGGTGAGGTACTTCTGTGGTCTTTCCAGTTGTTGCAGGTGTCTTGTAAGGTACATCCCAAATGGGGCATTGCACTCTATGATGGGTCTGATGAGTGATGCGTAGTGGGGCCCAATGACCTTTTTCTATCTGGATGCAAACCCTTTTGTGATTAGGTGGGTCACATAGAAGGATTTTCTAACCACTTTGGCAATGTGATTATCAAAGGAGAGGTTACTATCTGCTTGGGTCCCCAGATCCCTTATTACGTCTTCCATATTTAGGGGGCTGCCACCTATATGATAGTTTGTGGGTACTTTGTTTTTTCCAAAGGGAATGACTATGCACTTTTTGGCATTTAGCTTGAGGCCATGGTTTTGACACCAGGTATCTGTCTCAGTGAGACCCTTTTGGAGGATATCTCTGTCAGCCGGAGTGTCAGTTATAGCCCCTAGTTTGCAGTCGTCTGCGAACTAGGTCAGCCATAGTCCTCCTGTGCTTGCCTGTACCTCTGAGAAGTATATGCCGAACAGGAGGGGTCCTAGGACTGAGCCCTGGGGAACTCCACTTGTAACCGGTTTAGAGTCAGACCTAGCTCCCGCAACTCTTACCATGTGGGTTCTGTCCGTGAGCCAGTTGATGACCCATCTTGTGACGTAGGGGTTTATATTCAGGCTGGTGAACTTGTCTATAATCCCTGAGTGGGGAATGGTGTTGAAGGCCTTTGCGAGGTCTAGGTAGGCTGTGTGGACCACTTTTCCCTCATCTATAGCATTGGTAACGGTCTCAAAGAAGTCCACCAGGTTTAGGAGGCATGAATCCGCCCTTAACAAAGCCGAACTGGGTAGGGTCCAGTGTTTGGAGGTTCCCAATGTCACTGTTAATGAGATCCATGATGATGCGCTCCGTAGCTTTGCAGACCAAGCCAGTCAGGCTTATAGGGCGATAGTTCTCGGGGTCCGTTGTGGCTCCACCTTTGTGGAGCGGAATAACTGTTGCTGTGCGCCACTGTGTGGACACATAGCCTCTGGAGAGGCTGAGTTTAAACAATGTGTTTAGGTGAGGTGTTCGTTCATCTTTGAGCTTGTGTAGGACGCAGCCTGGTATACTGTCCAGTCCCATTGATGCTGTGTTTTTGGCTTTGCAGAGGGCTGTTTTAACCTGAGTGTCTGTGATTTCAGGGGCACTACATTCTTCTGATATAGTTATGGGCCCTTTTGGGGATGAGACGGGGGTGAAGTTTGCACTGAAACTGTCTGCCAGGATGTTGGCTATATCGGTCGGTTCAGTGTATTTTGTGCCATTCTGCACTAACTCCGAGCAGATTTGAGAATTGCCACTTAGATTCTTGACATAGCTAAAAAATGCCTTGTGGTTATCTTTGGAGTCCATGGTAATTTTTCTTTCAAAGCTAGCCTTGGATGATCTTATGATGGAATGTAGTTTTTTTGCAGATACTGATCAGGGATGTCTTCCCTTCTTGGGATTTTACTCTTTTCTGTACTAGTTTCCTCCTTGTATTGTATAGCTTGTTTATGGCAGGGGTCCACCAGACTGGTTTCCTTTTCTTGGAGGAGTGAGTCTTGGTTTTGTTTGGGATAGCACGATCCATGCATTCGTGTAGGTGCCCATAGAGTGCATTAGTAAAGGATTTTGCAGCTTGGACAGCGTTATCCTTTAGCATGGGGACTTTGAAACTTCCCACCTCGGTCTTAAGTAACGTGAAGTTTGCTTTTGAAAAGTTTTTCACGGTGGTTTCTTTGACTGGGGGTGGTGGCGGAATGTGGATATCCAGACTGATTAGTTTACGGTCAGATCTAACCAACAAGGGGTTGACGTCCATTGTGGAACACTGGTCGCCCATGTTGGTGATTACCAGGTCCAATATGTTGTCACCTCTGGTGGGGGTGTTGACCAGTTGATCCAGAGTGTTTGAGTTTATAAATTCTAGGAAATGTTGGGCAAGGGAGTTTGTACTTGAGTAGTTCTCCCAGTTAATGTTTGGGTAATTGAAATCACCCAATAATGTAGGTAAGTGTACTGGGTTTTCTTTATTTAGGGTTCCGTCCATCATAGTGGAGTGTTAATTGGAGAATTAATATTTGTACTAGTAATTCGTTTGTGAAAGTCCTTGCCTCCGAGTAATAGAAGTAACGGCGGTCAACAACGACTTTATAGGTGTTCCAGAGCTTGACAGATTTTCAAATATTGATCATTTGAAAACAACTCCTACTTTATATTAATTAACAGAATAGTAATTTCACTGCTGTTATTAGAGAGTAACCTTTGCCCAAAAAGCTTTAACAAACCAAAGAATAATGATTAGTTTGTATTGGCATTTATGATTAAACCCCTCTTCGTTCGCTTACTTGTTTCTTTCTGCAGATGTACTTGTCTGGAGTAACGAGAGAGTGATAAGCTGGGTGCATTCGATAGGCCTTAAGGAATATGCAAATAACCTGATCGAGAGTGGAATTCACGGCGCACTCATTGCCTTAGATGAAACGTTCGATCATATGGCATTAGGTCTCGCTCTACAAATACCCACACAGAATACACAGGTAACTACACTTACATTTTACTGCTGAGCCATTTTGTTTTAAAGGCTGATACAATTGTCTGTTGTTAGTTTGTTCTGCAATATATAGTTTGCAAAGGTAAGATGTATGTGAAGTAATAAGGTTTGTGAAAGTACTTCATATGCACGAACAGTGGGATATAAAATGAGTGAAGCATTTATTCCTTGTACTTTCACCACCTGTTTGTGACAATACCAACTTTATTATCTTTATTTGTTTATGAAATGGAAACTTCATTATTGGTAGTTTGTCAAGTGCAGAAAATTCTTTGTCTTCGAACACCTACCAATTCCGAGCCCCACAGTGAGAAATGTGTTTTTACTACTACTACTTTTTATGTTTTTATTTGACCTTCTCACCCTGAGTCTCTCTTCTGGCAACAAACTGTGTCCTTTCATTCCCCATCTGTCCTTTGTACTGGGGATGAGTTACAATTGCAGAAGAGTTATCGGATATTCCTCCTGATGCGCTGTGGGATGTTCTTCATCTCACATTGCTGCAGTCCTTACATATGGGTAGTCCGCTGTCCTCGGTCGGCCCGAATACCAAAGTATTAGGCTGACGTCGGTCAAGGCGCTTAAAACTGACATCAGAACGTCAGGGTAAAAAAGCGCATGACCGACGTCATATCCTCAGTCTTTTTTGCCGCATGGTCCGATGCAGAAGCAGCGTTGCAAGTGCCGTTCGGCGTTCTGAAATTTTTCGAGTTCGGAGTTTCAGACCGAATCCAAGTTGACTAAGTACCCCATTGGGGAATATTTTGGTTTTTTCTTGCCTCAGTATATTACCGGATGTCAGAAAAAGTGAATAATTGTATTTCTTGTGGGAAACAGATACCGCATAGGGATTATCATTCTTTGTGCATTCCTTGTTTGGGGCCTGAGCACGGCGTGAAGTTTGCCGCTTTGTGCCAGGTTTAATAAGCGCACTATTGCGAAGGTTGGATTGTGCTAGGCTGGTCTTGAAGCGGTGCAATTATAATATGCCGTCGGATACTCCGCCCGCCCTCGAAGCGCAAAGACAAAGCGGTTAAACCTAGGCAAGATGAGTCGTCCGTCCGGTTCTTTAGAGGCTTCAGTGGAACCGGTGGTTCCGATGGAGGCTTCTCTGGAGTCTCAGGGGGAGACTTTGATTTTGCAGGATGTGGCCTCTCAGGAGGCAGGTCAGGCTGAAGGGGCTTCTCAGGTTTCTGTACTCCCTCCCTTCCCAGGGTGGTTAGACCCTCTCCTTCTATTTCCAAAACTTCTTCCAGAGGCAGGCCAGGTTTAGCTTCTGTTGGTGTCAGTCCTAGTTCTGCAGGGTCTGTGCCTAAGAAGCACATGCTTAAAATGGCAGAAGATTTGATTACTCTGATTAGAGGTTCTTTGCCCCCTCCTGATAAGAGGCCTAGGGTGGAGCCAGAGTTGGGAAGTTTTGAGCAGGCTTCGGATGTTTCAGAGTCTTCGGCTGAAGACTTGCAGGAGTACTCTCCTTATTCTGATTCTGATGCAGATGATTCCACTCCTTCTGCTTCTCCTCCAGAGGATTTTTCTTTTTCAGAGACTCTTCATTCTATGAGGGAACATTTTAAGTGGGAAGGTCAGCCTTTTCTCTGATTCACGGAAAAGGCTTAGGGAATTTTTGTTTTTACCTCAACATAGGCCCTTAGCTATACCCCCTGTTCTGGATGTTGTGCAAGATGTGTTTTCAGAGGCTTCACTTAATCCTGATTCTCTGCCTCCTGCGCCTGTTAAACCAGATGGGTATTACAGGGTGCCTGAGGCTCATAAATATCTCTATAAGAGTCCTAGGGCGGACCCAGAAACTATTAGTCAGGGACCTAAGGGTGTCAGGGCCTCGGTTGTAAATAACCCGATCCCTCTAGATAAAGAGGCCAGGGCTTTGGATAGATGGGGAAAGAAGGTCTATACATCTTCTACCTTAGCAATGAGGGCTTTAAATTGCCAGTTTCATATGTTGAAATATCAAAATTTTCTTCTTTCTCAATTGAAATCTAAGGTGGATGCTCTGGCAGAAGGCATTGAGTGTAAAGAATTACAAGATTTGGTGCATGTCTCTGAACAGGTGGGTAAGCATTCTTTGCAGTGTGGTTTTGATGCTGTGCAGGCCTCTTCTAGGGTGGCTGCCACTGGTTCAGTTCTTCGCAGGCACGCCTGGCTTAAGGATCAGAATTTATCTGACCATGTTAAGACAAGGATTTTGGATGCTCCTTTGCAGTCTGAAGTGTTGTTTGGTCCACCTGTGGAGTCAGTCTTGAAGAAAATGGAGGACAAGGCTAAGTCTATGCAGACTGTTAAAGATTTTTTGCAAGTTCAGCCTCCGAAGTTTAGTAGAAATTGGCCTGCTAAGGGTGGACGATCCTTCTTCTGATTCTCAGTCTAGGGGTAGGTCTAGGCATGGTAGGGGCAGAGCTCAGAGTTCCTTCAGACCTAGAACATGGAGTTCACCTGCACAATCTTGGTGAAGGCAGGGGCCAGTCCTTTCGTAAACAGGCCCAATGACCTACTCTTTCAGCTGCCAGATCCTTCTTGCCTGGCAGCACCTTTGGGAGGACGGTTGGCACTATTCAAGGAAAATTGGATTTTAATTACCCAGGACAAATGGGTATTGGATATCATACACCAAGGTTACAAGTTTTATTTCCATACCTTGCCCCCTTTCAAAGGCATGCCGGACGTTCCTCCTCAGCAAAGACTAGAGGCTCACAAACAGATTTCTCTACTACTTCAAATAAGGGCTATACAACCGGTCCCTCTGCCAGAAGTGGGCCTAGGATTTTATTCTTGCCTGTTTCTAGTACCAAAGAAAGGGAACACGTGGAGACCAATTTTGGATTTATCTATCCTCAACACATATCTGGACATTCCCAAGTTCAAAATGTTGACGTTACAACAGCTTTTACCTCTGCTGGGCAAAGATCACTGGATGGTGACTCTGGATCTCAAGGAAGCTTACCTTCATGTTCCTATCAGGCCCAGTTGCAGGAAGTATCTGCGTTTGGCTGGGACTTTTCATTATCAGTTCTCTGCATTGCCCTTTGGCTTATCTACTGCACCCAGAGTGTTCACGAAGGTTCTGGCCCCAGTGGTAGCTTTCTTCAGGCTAAGAGGAATACAAATCTATCCTTATTTGGACGATTGCCTGATTCTGGCTCAAGGAAAGGACGAACTTCTTCATCATTTACAGTATGTGATGGCAGTGTTAAGATGCCTAGGGTATTCTGTGAACGAAATAAAGTCCAGTCTAGTACCCTCTCAGGATATGTGCTTTCTGGGTGTGAGACTGAATACAGCATCCCAGATGGCCTTTTTGACCCCGGACAAACAAAAGAATCTTTCTCTTTATTTCCATCAGTTGTCTCGTCAGTCCAGGCTGACTGCAAGGACAGTCCTTCAAGCCTTGGGGTTCATGGCATCTTGTATTCTGGTACTTCTCAATGCCAAACTGCATATGAGGAAGCTACAATGGTATCTCAAAAATGTATGGACCAACACTGCCAAGATATGGACACTGTCATTCAGATAATACCTTGCATTCAAAAGGAATTTTTGTGGTGGGCTCAGGAATGTCACCTAAACAAGGGACTCTCTGTGACCCGACCAGAGGCGAGTCAGATTCTAACGACAGATGCCTCAGACAAAGCGTGGGAGCTCATCTAAATGGAAAATGGGTACAAGACACGTGGCCTGCCAGACTTCAACATTTACATATCAACTTGAAGGAGATGTTAGCAGTCCAATTTGCATTGATAGCTTTCAAGGATTTACTTCTTCCAGGGCAGGTGTTGATTCAAACAGACAACACAACTGTCATGTGGTACATCAACAAGCAAGGGGACACATTCATACCCTCTATGCAGACAAGCAATGATTTTGTGGGAGACTGCACTCAGTTTACAGCTAAATCTTCAGGCAAGGTTTCTGCCAGGAGCACAGAACTCCTTAGCAGATGTGTTGAGCAGACAAATTATGGATCCCCACGGTGGAAATTGGATCCTCATGTATTTAAGAATTGACAGTGTTATGGGGAACTCCAGACATAGATCTGTTCGCTTCTCCACTGAATTACCAGTTGCCAAAGTTTTGCACAAAAAGGTTTCATCCCACAGCTTGGAAAGTGGATGCTTTCTCATTCAATTGGAGCAATCTTCACGTGTATGCCTTTCCACCACTGCCTCTCCTCCCAAAGGTACTCCTGAAGGTCAGACAGGACAAGCCAACCATGATTTTAATAGCTCGATTGGCCTCGACAGCACTGGTACCTATTACTGGGAAGTCTGGTGGGAGCCTCCATGGCCTTTGCCTTGATTCCACACCTGCTGTCTCAGGAGAACAGTCATTTACTCAATGTCAAACTTCACTCTCTGCATCTAACAGCCTGTCATATTCTGTTTTAAACCCTGGAGGGTCTCAGCTTCCACAACAAGTTTTGAATGTTATTTTGGAGGCCAGAAGGCCTAGTACAAGGAAAGTTTACGCAGATAAATGGAGGAGATTTTTAATTTGGAGTACAGCAAGGGACTTTGATGTTTCTAAACCTAATTTAAGTGTTGCTCTTCAATACCTTACTGAGTTATTGGACAAAGGGTTGTCCTTCTCCTCTATAAAGGTTCATGCTGCAGCAATTTCTGCTCACTATGACTGTGACCCACCATTATTTTCTCATCCTTTGTTTAAGCAATTCCTTAGAGGGGCAAAGAATATAAGACCCCCGCGAGAGCTCCTACTCCTCCTTGGGATCTCAATTTTGTGTTGGAGAAACTCACTCTACAACCTTTTGAGCCTGCAGCTACTGCCGAGTTGAAATATTTATCATGGAAGACTGCTTTTTTGTTGGCCATTACCTCTGCAAGAAGGGTTTCTGAATTACAGGCCCTTATGGCGGTTGAGCCATTCTTAATTTTCCACAAGGATAGGGTGTCTTTGCGTACTAACCCTTCCTTTATGCCTAAAGTGGTTTCTAGTGTGGCTTTAAACCAAACTATTCATTTGCCTACTTTTTATGCAAACCCCCAAAATAAAGGGGAGAAGATCTTGCACACTTTGGATATCCACAGACAGTAGCGATATTATTTGAGCAGAACTAAAGGGTTCAGGCAGTCTCAGCAGTTATTTGTTTCTTTTGCTTTGGGTTCTCAGGGCAAACCTGTTTCAAAACAAACTATTTCTAAGTGGATTGGGTTTTGTATTGCTTTCTGTTATTCCCATCATGGTAAGGAGATTCCAGTTGGGATTAGGCCTCATTCCACTAGGGCTACTGCCACTTCTACAGCTTTTTTAAGGGGGGTGGCTACTAAAGATATTTTGGAGGCAGCTACTTGGAGTTCAGTGCATACTTTCTCTAAGCATTACCATCTTCCACTTTACTCTAAATCTAGGGCTGGTTTTGCCACTGCAGTTTTACAGGGCATTTTGGCAGCTCCTAATGCTTTATAGTTTTGCCATCCTCCCTTACCTCTGCTTTGGGATTCTACCCATATGTAAGGACTGCAGCAATGTGAGATGAAGAACATAGTACAGTTTTGTACCTACCATAAATGTAGATGTTTGAAGATCCACATTGCTGCAGTCAATTCCCTCCTCCTTCCCCTCTGTAGTTAGAGGTGGTTGTGTGGTTTGGGTTGTAAATTTTGTAAATATGTTTAGTGCAGGGGTGGTTGGTTGTTCTTTGCTGTTTTTTGGCTTTGGCCTTTCTTTTTAGGGCCTTCTGACATCTGGGGCAAGAAAAGACTGAGGATATGGCGTGGTCATGCGCTTTTGTACCCTGGCGTTCTGATGTCAGTTTAGCTTGACCGACGTCAGCCTAATACTTTGGTATTCGGGCCGACCGAGGACAGGGGGCTACCCATATGTAAGGACTGCAGCAATGTGGATCTTCGAACATCTACATTTATGGTAGGTACAAAACTGTACTTTTTATGCCCTCCATCATGGGCCATCATGATGTTCTTCATCTCACATTGCTGCAGTCATAACCTGTGGGTAGTCCGCTGTCCTCGGTCGGCCCGAATACCAAAGTGTTAGGCTAGCGTCGGTCATGGTCGCTCAGATCTGACGTCAGTACGCCGTGGTACTAAAGCGCATGACCGACGCCATATCCTCAGTCTTTCTTGCCGCATGGTCCGAAGCAGAAGCAGCGTTTTGCAAGTGCCGTTCGGCGTCCTGAAATTTTCGTATTCTGAGTTTCAGACCGAAGACCAAGTTGGGCTAAGTACCCGTTGGGGAATATTTTTGTCTTTTCTTGCCTCAGTTAAATCCGGATGACAGAAAAAGTGAATAATTGTATTTCTTGTGGGAAACAGATACCTCATAGGGATTACCACTCTCTTTGTATTCCTTGCTTGGGGCCTGAGCACGTAGTCGGGTGTCGCTTTGTGCTAGATTTAATAAGCGCACCATTAAACGCAGGTTAGATTGTGCTAGGCTTGTCTTCGGTAAGCGGTGTAATTACAATATGCCGTTGGATCCTCCGATGCCCGCTACCGCTAAGAAGCGCAAGGAAAAATCGTTAAAGTCCAAACAGGATGAGTCGTCGGTTACGGACGCCGGTTCTTTAGAAACTACGGTGGAATCTGTGGATCCAGCCAAGGTTTCAGCTGAGTCTCAGGGGGAACCTTTAGTTTTGCAGGATGTGGCCTCTCAGGAGTCGGGTCAGGCTGAGGGGGCCTCTCAGGTTTCTGTAGTCCCTCCTTTGCATAAGGTGGGTTAGGCCTTCTACTTCTGTCTCCAAGGTACCTTCCAAGGTCAGGCCTGGTTTGTCTTCCTCTGGCGTCAGCCCTAGTTCTGCAGGTTCTGTGCCTAAAAAGCATATGCTGAAAATGGCAGAAGATTTAATTACCTTAATCAGGGGTTCTTTGCCTCCTCCAGATAAGAGGCCTAGGGTGGAGCCAGAGGTGGAAGGATTGGAGCATTCTTCAGATTACTCGGAGTCTTCGGCCGAAGACATTCAGGATTTTCCTCCTTATTCTGATTCAGATGCAGAGGATTCTAGTCCTTCTGCTTTCCCCCCAGAGGATTTTTATTTTTCTGAAACCCTGCATTCCATGAGAGAGCATTTTAAGTGGGAAGGTCAGGATTTCTCAGATTCTAGAAAGAGACTTAGGGAATTTTTGTTTTTACCACAGCATAGGCCCTTGGCTATACCCCCTGTTTTGGATGTTGTTCAGGATGTTTTCTCTGAAGCTTCCCTTAATCCTGATTCTTAGCCTCCTGTCCCAGTCAAGCCAGGCAGGTATTACAGAGTGCCTGAGGCTCATAAATATTTGTATAAAAGCCCGAGAGCTGACCCAGAAACTATTAGCCAGGGACCTAAAGGTGTCAGGGCTTCTGTTGTAAAGAATCCAGTTCCTATGGATAAAGATTCTAGAGCTTTGGATAGGTGGGGTAAAAAAGTGTATACCTCTTCCACTCTAGCAATGAGGGCTTTGAATTGCCAGTTTCATATGCTGAAGTACCAGAACTTTCTCCTAAGTCAGTTGAAATCTAAGGTAGATGCTTTGGCAGAGGGCATTGAGTGTAAGGAATTGCAGGATTTAGTTCATGCCTCTGATCAGGTGGGTAAGCATTCTTTGCAGTGTGGTTTTGATGCTCTTCAGGCCTCTTCCAGGGTGGCTGCCACTGGATCAGTTATTCGTAGGCACGCCTGGCTTAAGGATCAGAATTTGTCAGAGCATGTTAAAGCTCGTATTTTGGATGCTCCCCTTCAGTCTGAAGTTCTGTTTGGTTCTCCTGTGGAGTCAGTTTTGAAGAAAATGGAAGACAAATCTAAGTCTATGCAAACAGTTAAGGATTTTTTAAAGGTGCAGCCCCCTAAGTTTAGCAGAAATTGGCCTACTAAGGGATGGGCTTATCCTTCTTCTGATTTACAGTCTAGGGGCAGATCTAGACGTGGTAGGGGCAGAGCTCATGCTCAAGGTTCTTTCTGGCCTAGGACGTGGAGTTCCCCTGCACAATCTTCAGGTGAGGGCAGGGGTCAGCCTTTTCGTAAACAGACCCAATGACCTGTATCTCCAGCTGCCAGATCCCTCCTGTCTGGCAGCTCCTCTGGGAGGAAAGTTGGCACATTTCAGGAAAAATTGGCTTTTAGTCACTCAGGACAAATGGGTGTTGGACATTATACATCGAGGCTACAAGTTTTATTTTCACACCTTGCCTCCTTTCAAAGGCATGCCAGACGTTCCTTCTCAGCAAAAGGTGGAGGCTCACAAACAGATTTCTTTACTTCTCAAAATGGGGGCTATCCAGGGGGTCCCTCCGTCAGAAGTAGGCCTAGGATTTTATTCTTGCCTGTTTCTTGTACCAAAGAAAGGAAACACTTGGAGACCAATTCTGGATTTGTCTATTCTCAACACATACCTGGACATTCCAAAATTCAAGATGTTAACTTTGCAACAACTTCTGCCTCTATTAGGCAAAGATCACTGGATGGTAACTTTGGATCTCAAAGAGGCTTATCTTCACATTCCTATCAGGCACAGCTGCAGGAGGTTCCTGCGTTGGCTGGGACTTTACATTATCAGTTCTCTGCATTGCCCTTTGGCTTATCTACTGCCCAGGGTGTTCACAAAGGTCCTGGCACCGTGATAGCCTTCTTAAGGTTAAGGGGAATACAAATCTATCCTTATTTGGACGATTGCCTGATTCTGGCTCAAGACAAAGTCAAGTTACTTCACCATCTACAGTATGTTATGGCAGTATTAAGGTGCCTAGGGTATTCTGTGAACGAAACAAAGTCCAGTCTAGTACCCTCTCAGGACATGTGCTTTCTGGGTGTGAGACTGAATACAGCTTCTCAGATGGCATTTTGACCCCGGACAAACAAAGAAATCTTACCCTTTACTTCCAACAATTGTCTCTACGGTCCAGGCTGACTGCAAGGACAGTCCTTCAAGCCTTGGGGTTCATGGCATCTTGTATTCTGGTGCTTCCCAATGCCAAACTGCATATGAGGAAGCTACAATGGTATCTCAAAAGCGTATGGACTCAACACTGTCACGATTTGGACACTGTCATTCAGATGATACCTTGCATCCAAAGGGAATTTTTGTGGTGGGCTCAGGAATGTCACCTAAACAAGGGACTCTCTGTGACCCGATCAGAGGCGAGTCAGATCTTAACGACAGATGCCTCAGACATGGCCTGGGGAGCACACTTCAATGGAAAATGGGTTCAAGACACGTGGCCTGCCAGACTACAACATTTGCATATCAACATGAAGGAGATGTTAGCAGTCCAATTTGCATTGATGGCTTTCAAGGATTTACTTCACCCAGGACAAGTGTTGATTCAGACAGACAACACAACAGTCATGTGGTACATCAACAAGCAGGGGGGTACCCATTCACCCTCTTTGCAGACAAGCTATGATTTTGTGGGAGACTGCTCTCAGTTTGCACCTCACCCTTCAGGCAAGGTTTCTGCCAGGAGCACAGAACTCCTTAGCAGATGTTTTGAGCAGACAGATGGTGGATCCCCACGAGTGGAAATTGGATCCTCATGTCTTTCAACAGTTGACGGTGGCATGGGGGACTCCAGACATAGATCTGTTCGCTTCTCCACTGAATTACCAACTGCCAAAGTTTTGCACAAAGCTGTTTCACCCAAAAGCTTGGAAAGTGGATGCTCTATCATTCAGTTGGAACAACCTTCACGTTTATGCCTTTCCCCCTCTGCCTCTCCTTCCCAAGGTGCTCCTAAAGGTCAGGCAGGACAAGCCTTGCATGATTCTGATAGCTCCAGATTGGCCACATCAGCACTGGTACCCTCTGCTGAGGACTTTAGTTCGGGAGCCTCCTTGGCCTTTGCCATTAATTCCACACCTTTTGTCCCAGGCAAGCGATCATTTCCGCAATGTCAGGATTCAGTCCCTGCATCTGACAGCCTGGCGTATTCTGTTTTAGACCCTGGGGGGTCGCAGCTTCCTCAACAAGTTTTGAATGTCATTTTGGAGGCCAGACGGCCTAGTACAAGGAAAGTTTATGCTGATAAATGGAGGAGATTTTTTCTTTGGAGCAAAACAAAGAGCTTTGATGTTTCAGTGCCTAATTTGAGTGTTTCGCTTCAGTATCTTACAGAATTATTAGACAAGGGTTTGTCTTTCTCCTCTGTAAAAGTTCATGCTGCAGCCATTTCTGCTCACTATGACTGTGACCCACCATTATTCTCTCACCCTTTGTTCAAGCAATTTCTTAGAGGGGCAAAGAACATAAGACCCCCACGTAGAGCTCCCCCTCCTTCCTGGGATCTCAATTTTGTGTTGGAAAAACTTACTTTACCTCCTTTTGAACCTGCAGATACATCTGAGTTGAAGTTTTTGTCTTGGAAGACTGCTTTTTTGTTGGCCATTACGTCTGCTAGAAGGGTATCTGAATTACAGGCTCTAATGGCAGTTGAACCCTTCCTGATATTTCACAAGGATAGGGTCTCACTACGTACTAACCCTACTTTTATGCCTAAAGTTGTTTCTAATGTGGCCTTAAACCAATCTATTCATCTGCCTACATTTTATGCTGATCCCCAAAATAAGGGGGAGAAAATTTTGCATTCTTTGGACATTCACAGGCAGTTACGTTATTATTTGAGCAGAACTAAAGGGTTCAGGCAGTCCCAACAGTTATTCATTTCTTTTGCCTTGGGGTCTCAAGGAAAACCTGCTTCAAAACAAACTATTTCTAAGTGGATTGGGCATTGCATTGCTTTCTGTTATTCTCATCATGGTAAGGAGGTTCCGGCTGGAATCAGACCTCATTCCACTAGGGCTACTGCCACTTCTACTGCTTTTTTAAGGGGAGTAGCTACTAAGGATATTTTGGAGGCAGCTACCTGGAGTTCAGTGCACACTTTAAGCTACTAAGGATATTTTGGAGGCAGCTACCTGGAGTTCAGTGCACACTTTTTCTAAACATTACCATCTTCCTCTTTATTCCAAATCTAGGGCTGGGTTTGCCACTGCAGTTTTACAGGGCATGTTAGCAGCTCCTAATGCTATTTGATTTTACCAACCTCCCTTTACCTTTGCTTTGGGATTCTACCCACAGGTTATGACTGCAGCAATGTGAGATGAAGAACATAGTACAGTTTTGTACCTACCATAAATGTAGATGTTCAAGATCCACATTGCTGCAGTCTTTACCCTCCCTCCTTCCCCTCTGTAGTTTGGGGTGGCTGTGTGATTTGTGGTGTATCTATTGTTGCTATTTTGGTGATTGGGTATTTTTCTGTTTTTGGCTATGGCCTTTCTTTTTAAGGCCTTCTGTTATCTGGGGCAAGAAAGACTGAGGATATGGCGTCGGTCATGCGCTTTAGTACCACGGCACTGGCGTCAGATCTGGCGACCATGACCGACGCCAGCCTAACACTTTGGTATTCGGGCCGACCGAGGACAGCGGACTACCCACAGGTTATGACTGCAGCAATGTGGATCTTCGAGCATCTACATTTATGGTAGGTACAAAACTGTACTTTTTCTTCCTGACGCACTGTGGATTTTGTGCCCTTTGTCATGTGCCGTCATGCCTTCTTCCTGACTGGCTGTGGGTTTTGTGCTCTATGTCATGTGCGTCATGGCTTCTTCCCGAAGGGCTGTGCATTTTCTTCCCTGTGTTCGTGTCCTCGTGCCTTCTTCCTGATGGACTGTGGGTTTTGTGCCCTATGTCATGTGTCCTTATGCCTTTTTCCCGATGGGCTATGGATTTTGTGCCCTATTTCATGTGTCATCATGCCTTCTTCCTGATAGGCTGTGGGTTTTGTGACCTATGTTATGTGCCATCATGCCTTTTTCCCGATGGGCTGTGGATTTTATGCCCTACATCACTCCCTCTGATAGTTAATGGGAAAATAGCTGACATATGGCATAACAGTTTGTATGTTTCCATGTTTGTCATGCCGGACTGTACATCATCAGCTGACCCCCGTTGCTCATCCACTTCGTCTCCTGTACAGGTTAACACCACGGCAGTTAGAGATAGATGCTTCCCACCTCCCCCAGGACTGATGAGACGATAACAGCCTAGCCCACCCAGTAACCACATTCACTACCAAACCTCGGGCCATTGGGGCCATCAGCAGAGCTACGTACCGTTTTTACTGATGAGATTTCTCATAATTAATTTGTACTTTACCAGAAAAACTTGAAATATTTCCTCCTTCAGCAGAGAGAGACATTTCTCTTTATTTCCTTTTTGCCTTTCCTGAAGGCTTTATTTTCTTATACTCAGGATAGCCTTCTTGTCTATTCACCACCTACAGTATTTCCTGTCTCATTGATGTAAGTGAATTTTAAGTCAGCCTTCTGTAAGGGAATGGTCATCCATTAACATCACTGGCCTCAAGGAATATGGGCAGGGTCCGTTATTAATGTCACCTGCTACAAGAGATGAGGGCATGGTGTCCCATTAACATGACCTGCCCCATGCGATAAGGGCCTGATGTCCCATTAGCATGACCTGCCCCATGAGATAAGGGCATGATGTCCCCTTAAAAGTACCCACCTCAAGACAAGAGACTCTTTTTTGTTAGGTGTCTGATGTGCCGTTTAGGATGGAATTCTGAATTCCTTTCATAGCAGTGTGTTTATTTACTTATTTATTTATATTTCTTTACTGGAGTAGTACACTGATCTTAATGGACTATTTGTAGACCCAACCCTCATAAATAAGATCACATAAGAAATGAGCAAATCGTATTTACAGATACAAGGATATGTAAGTATGTGTATATATTCACACATTTAGAAATACTATAGTTTGTTCAAGAAGCAGGTAACAATGTCAAAACATGAAAGGAAAAAATGGAATTCTACTTGAAACAATTTAATAAAATTCATGAGACCCTTTAATTTTTTTTTGTAACAAAATGCACATGGTGTCATAGTGTATTTCGCTCTGTAATGTGAGGAAGGGTCTATCGTCATACCTGCTACGTAATGTTGCTGTGCCATGCACTGACTTCCTGTCCTGCACAAACTGGAGCATCACACAGTGGGCTGCTATGTGGTGGTCTAGGCAGGCTTGCCAGTGACCAGACTTTTCCGTATCTCAGTGCACTTGCATTGCACTGGAGTCACAAAAATGGCGTAAAGGGATGTTGATGGTCTGTGGAGAAGCTCAAGGCCTGAAAGTCTTGTGTCTTAAATTAAAAAGGAATCATTGCAAACAGCTTGTGGGCCTAGAAGAAGTTCAAGAACTACAAGTAGAATTGTTAATTGGAGAGGGGTGGACTGTTGCTTACAGCGTTGATGCATTTAATATGGTTTCTCATCGCTGTAGATATTTTGATTTTAAGTCTCTGTACATTGCCTAAGCTACATTCCTATTACTTGGGCAGGAAGCCAGTTTGATGGCCATATACTGTAAACAAAAGTACTGAACACTGAAGCCATAGTCAGTCAGAATGAAGTTGTTGCTGGTGTATTTAAGAATGTATTTGTGTGAGTCTCAATTGTAAGATTAGTAAATTTTATAGAAACTGATACAGCTGCCAGTTGGTGATAGGATGATGAAACAGACTGAACTGTATTAATGAACCAAGAACATGAAGTCTTAATGCATTTTAGTAATAGTATTTGTATTTCAGTGTTATGACTGTAATACTTTATTTTGTACTCTGTTTCTCGTCTTATGATTCACAGAGATGATCGTCATGCGTCAGTGTTACAGTGCTAACAATATAGGGGTTATTTTGCCATGGTAGCCCTTCGCCGGCCCGAGTACCAGAGACTTTAAACGCTCCGTCTGGGATTGCAGATGCCCTGATCCTGATGTCAGTACATCTGGGTATAAGGGTCGTTGGTCAGTTGGTCAGCAGCATTTTATCAGCTCACTCTTACTATTGGAGCCTAAAGCATCCACTGCTGTAGACCGAGTTAGTTGGTTCAAACCAGAGTTCTACACTAAGTGCCCCATTGGGAAACTGTTCTGATTGGTTTGTTGTTTTATGAGTAGCAGGAGTAACAGTTGTCTCGAGTGTAGAAAAAAAAAAAAGATTCCACGACTTTCAGTCTCTTTGTTTTGCCTGGGCCTGGAGCACAACTTATCAAACTGTCCTCACTTTAATAAGTTTATCATCCGATGTTGGGTAAAGTCTTTAGCTCAGTTTTCAGAAAAATAAAAAGAGCATCCAGGGTCTTCATGCACTGGATTCAGAGTTCTCAAAGCAGAGTCCATCAATGGGTCTTCATGCACTGGATTCATAGAGTTCTCAAACCAGAGTCCATAAATACCCTAACAAAGCACACCCTGATAAAGAACCTACTTGCCTCCAGGAGGGCAAAACATGTCAGGCCCAGGATAAATTTACAATTGCCCATCCAGTTGCTAAGGATTGCTGTAATTGAAGGGAATACATCACTGTGTGTTATATGTAAGGAAAAAATATTCTACAGATGGTGAAAGCATTGATATTTTGTGAAGGTACAGAAGAACAAAGAAAGTTAAGTCCTTAACAGCAGTCAGTCACCTTGAAGGAGTGTAATAGAGGCTGAGTGTAAGGATAGGGCTTCAAGACAGGCTTAGTAGCTGGGTATCTTTAATTAATGATCGTTTTAGCTAGAAACCTCTGGAGTCTTTCTAAGTGGGTGATGTGTTTGGATAGATGCTTACTAAAAGAGGAGTTATTTTCTGTTGTTGGTCTGATCAGGGTAGAGCTTAGAGGTAGGATAACTTCTTTGAGATACACTGATGTCCCCCTCACCTGGCTGGACACGGAGAAAGTCACAGCTGCCTTTCAGGTGCCAGGATCCATTAAGTCATGCTGCAATCAAGTCACTCAACAACAAATGCTGTTTGGACTCTGTCACAGTACATGTTAGAGTGAATGGCTTGAGGCGTAACTCTCTGGTCTATATAAAGAGACATGTTTGAACTCTCAGATTGTGTGTCAGGCAGGTATGTCCTCAGCACTAAGTGTTATTTTACTTTCACCTAGGATGATGCCACAATACAGATAAAAAATTATTGACTTCAACAATTGCATAGCGTCTAGTGTCAATCCAAGGGGATCCAGTATCTGTCAGCCTGGGAAAACATGGTCAACAGACCACGCTGCTTTGGCAAAGATGGTCTTCACCTGTCTCCTCTAGGCTTTTGGATACTGGCAAATATGCTTGCCTCCCCATAGTGCCTTTTTTTAGGCAATGTCAAAACAAAAAAATTCCCACGGTAAAGAAATCCACTAGTGACAAACTCAAGGTTATGCTGCTTAATGCTAAGGCCCTCAACAGAAAACTGCACTCCCTGGAAGCATTCCTCACCTTGAAAGATGCTGACATCTGTGCAGTCACTGAGACTTGGTTCAAGACCGCAGAGAGCACCCCGGCCATACAAGGCTACAATGCCTTCCACACGTTCAGACCTTAAAATGAATGTGAAAGAACCAAAGGTGGAGGTGTATCTATCTTCATTAAATCCAGATGCACATTGAGACTGGTTAAACAGTACGACTCTCTAGTGCTATTCCATGTGCAATTAAGTAAGGTAAAACACCCTGCCACATCATCGCCAGCTACATGTCCCCTACCATGAACCAAGAAAAGTGCACTGACTACCTAGACTTACTAGAATCACTCCCTATGCAGCCACACACACTTTGGTCATGGGAGATTTTTCAACTATCCCTCCATAGATTGAACATACATGAGCAGAAATGTGATTGCCCTGAGATTCCTGGACTGTGTGAATTCACATGTTCTGAAACAGCTAGTCTGCACCCTTATAAGGGGATCGAATGTCTTGGACCTGGTACTCACCGACATGGGTGAGGGAAGACCACAAGTCTGTCTTGTCTGAAGTAAAGGTCAGACTGGACACCCCCACAAGAGCAAACAAACTGAAAATTTTCTTTAAAGCAAAGTTTAGCGTACTAAGCAAGGGTATAAACAGTTTCAAACACCCTACTAACACAGCCAACAGTGACTCCTACGCAGAGGAGTACACAGATGCCCTGTATAACATTCAAACAACTGTATAGACTCAGCTGTACCTGTCAGGATGAAAACCAGGTCCTCCCAAAAAAGCAGGCCACCCTGGTGGACTGCAAGTATAAATAGGTAATATGACAAAAGGAAGGAACTGTTATCCAAGAACAAGAGGGAACTTACTCCCCAAAGCATCGCTGTCACTAGTCCACTACCTAGCATCTCCAAACAGTAGGTAATATCCGCCCTCTCCAAGGTCAAAATCACAGCCTCCATGGGACCAGATAACATCCCAGATTGCTTACTAAACAATCTAAAACAGGACCTAGTGGAACTGCTTGACACTCTCTTCAGCTGAAGCGTGAGCACTGGCTTTGTTCCAGCAGACTGGAGAACAGCAACACTAAACCCCTTACACAAAGGGGAGTCCATGAACCGACTCTGGGAACTATAGACCCATAAGCCTAACCGTCCTTATCGGCAAGGGCATGGAAAGAATCATCATGGACCTTATAAGGACATAGGCAACTGCCAGACTCTTGACCCACCCAAGGTTGGCTTGGTTAAGGGCAGGCCTTGCTTATTAAAACTGGTGGACTTCTTTGAGAACGTTACCAAAGCCCTGGATGAGGACAAAGTAGTGCATACTGCCTGTCTTGATTCAGCCATGGCCTTCAACACAGTCCTGCTCTCGGGTATCACTGCCTGTCTTGATTCAGCCATGGCCTTCAACAAGTCCTCCTCTCGGGTATCACTGCCTGTCTTGATTCAGCCATGGCCTTCAACAAGTCCTCCTCTCGGGTATCACTGCCTGTCTTGATTCAGCCATGGCCTTCGACAAGTCCTCCTCTCGGGTATCACTGCCTGTCTTGATTCAGCCATGGCCTTCAACACAGTCCTCCTCCTGTATCACTGCCTGTCTTGATTTTCGGCCCCCCTCGTTACAGTCCCCTCTCTCGGTGCTGCCTGTCCTGTCTTGATTCAGCCATGGCCTTCCTTCAACCTCCTCTCGGGTATCACTGCCTGTCTTGATTCAGCCATGGCCTTCAACACAGTCCTCCTCTCGGGTATCACTGCCTGTCTTGATTCAGCCATGGCCTTCAACACAGTCCCCCTCTCGGGTATCACTGCCTGTCTTGATTCAGCCATGGCCTTCAACACAGTCCCCCTCTCGGGTATCACTGCCTGTCTTGATTCAGCCATGGCCTTCAACAAGTCCTCCTCTCGGGTATCACTGCCTGTCTTGATTCAGCCATGGCCTTCAACACAGTCCTCCTCTCGGGTATCACTGCCTGTCTTGATTCAGCCATGGCCTTCAACAAGTCCTCCTCTCGGGTATCACTGCCTGTCTTGATTCAGCCATGGCCTTCAACAAGTCCTCCTCTCGGGTATCACTGCCTGTCTTGATTCAGCCATGGCCTTCAACACAGTCCTCCTCTCGGGTATCACTGCCTGTCTTGATTCAGCCATGGCCTTCAACACAGTCCTCCTCTCGGGTATCATTGAGAAACTGTCCCATCTGGCATCACTAAAGAGGTCTCAAACTGGCTCACTGACAGAATGCGTACTGTCAAAGTTGGGGATCCCATCTCCACCAGTAGATCGGTTACAGTGGTATACCACAGGGATTTGTGCTGGGCCCTCTTCTATTTGGAATATGTTTCTCAGACGTCCAGGTGAAAATAGATGGCATATGTTTTACCAAGTTCTCAGATGACTGCAAAGTAGGTGCAATCATTGAGTTCCCCAATGATTTTAACATATTACAAAAGGGGCTAACACAGACTAATGATTGGTGCCAGAGTCACAGTTAGTGAATCATTATCCCCTTTGCCAGAGAAGTGGCCTCTGCAAATTGCATTATAGATAGCCTGCTAAGCTCAAACGTAGTGGCTCCTGCAAATTGCAGTATAGATAGCAACCTAAGCTCAAACGTAGTGGTGAGAGACTTGGGAAAACACAGGTTGACAGCAATTTAAACTTTGATCACCATGTCTCCACAGTGGTAAGGAAAGCCTTCTATGTTGCACATCTTATAAATAAGGGCATCGCATCCAGGAGTAAAGATGTTATAACTCCTCTATACTCGACCCTCGTTAGACCACTAATTGAGTAGAATGCTCCCTTTTGCATGTTCCTCACCAAACACCTGCAACAGCTGGAGAGACCACAGAGGTTTCTAATCAAGAAAATTGAGGGCCTCCAAAACATGACCTACATGGAAAGACTGAAGGCCCTGTATCCTACAGGCTGGTGGGAGGCGACCTGTGCTGGGCCTTCAGAGTGATCTTTGACCCTGCCCTAATGGAAGTGCTGCATGTCCGCAAATCAAATGGTACAAGAGTCAGTAACTCCAGAGATCTCAACCTAGAACATGACATAAGCAGAACATGTTGGAGTGATAGATATGTCTCCCAATGATTGCTGCTCCTAGGGATAAACTCCCATTCCATGTGAAGCAGAGCTCCTCAATGACCCTGTTTAAGCGCAACCTTGACATTTGGATGGGAGACTGCAAATTCACCCTGAAGGCTGCACCTATGTCCTTCACGGGCAGGGTCAGTCTGTCTAATCACTGGTTCACTGTGCTAATAATGACCATCTAACCATGGTCAACTAGGGAACAAGGGTATTGCATGGATAGGCTTGTTAAGCCCCTAGGGCCATTAGATTAGTAACCTCCTATGAACCTATGATGTGGATGAGATGCATTTAGTTAATAACTGAGCTGTATAGAAAATTTTCCTGACTACTGTTATGGCTGTGTGGTGGTCAAAAGCTAGAGAGAGCTGTTTATGAAGTTGCCAAGATTTCTGAGAACTGTATGAGTCTGGAGTGGGGTGCTGCCTTTCCTGCAAGCTGCTGTTGAGGTTTGGTTACCGAACGTGATGCTGCTGATCTTTTTTACGTTTAATTTAAACCATTTTGAATACACCGTTGATTCACATGTGTTAGCCCTTGCTATAGTACCATAGTATCAAATGCGTAAGAAATAAAGCCTAGTTTGAAGTCATTGACAGATTTATTTAGCCGTGTGTCTGGATTTAGGGTTTGGAGGTTGGAGAAATTGATGGTGAACAGAATGGAGTCTCCCTGTACTAAGTCCTCTGGAACAACCCTAGTCATCTTTTTGCTTTCTGAGATGGTGCTTCCTCATTTAAATGCACAGGTTCTGTCTGGTCAGATTGCTATTAATCATATAACATAAGGGACTGCATGTAGGCCTCTTAAGCTCCAGTTCCAGCAAGGAAAATAATGTCAAAAGGCCCTAGTCACATCCAGGTACTCTTGCTTTATGGATTTACATGGCTGCTGTCGACAGCTTTGGTTAATTTTCTAGAAAAGGTTTACTGAATTAAGTAGGCATGATCTGCCTTGACAAAGCTATATTGTTTCAGGATTAGAACAGTATAATTTGTTATATTGGAGCTTGTGAAATAAAATACACTATGTTCCATAGATTTTCAAATTAGGCTTATTAAGCCTAGAGTTCCCGAAACTACTGCTGAAAAGGATGCTGGGACTAGTCTGCACCACCCACTCAGTGATTAAACATAAATAAAAATAGAGGTTTACCTGAGAGCATCTTTCACTTGCCACTGTAGAAAAATATTGATTCTTAAATGAGTCACTTCAAGGGGAATCTGTCAGAGTGTGTAAAGTTGGTCTGTTTTATATATAAATGTATGCATGTGTATGATGTATGTGTGTACATGTCTGTGTGTGTGTATGTATACATACACACATATATATATATGGTTTACTATTAAAATGTCGAACGGCACTACGTCGACTTTACTATAGTCAAACACGGAAGTTCGAAAATAGTAATGTCAACTTCAGAAAAACAATCTACGAATGGTTTTAACATGGGTCGAGGTAGGTGTTCAGTATTATTCTGAACTACCCTACCTTGACCCTTGTTAAAACACAGTCCTAGATTGTTTTTCTGAAGTCGACATTACTATTTTCGAACTTTCGTGTTCGACTATAGTAAAGTCGACGTAGTGCCGTTCGACTTTTTAATAGTAAACCTATATATATATATATATATATATATATATATATATATATATATATAGTTCCCCTTCACAAGATCGAGTTACTGAAAACTCGAAATTCAGAAGCTCGAGCCCAGAATCTCGAGCTTTCATTAACTCGAAATTGTGAAGGGAAGAGAAGCAAACAAAAAAAAACAAGTTTACTTACATGTAAGCAGGAGGCCGAGTCGCCCTGCACTCCCCCTGCTTAAATATATCAGCTGCGTGACCGCACTATAGTGGAGGAATGGAAATTCCCCGTTGTGCGCTTCTGCATACAGAGTAAAATGGGAGATTTCCCTCATCCCCGTTGTAGTGCAATCTCTGAGTTGGTATATTTAAGTAGAGGAGGGTGTGGGGGGTGCAGGGGGGCTTGCCCCCCTGCAAAAACATTGCAAAAACATTTTTGGAATGTCTTTTTGGTACACTTTAGAATTTCAAGTTACTGAAAACTCGAGATTCTGGGCTCGAGCTTATGAATTCCGAGCTTTCAGCAATTTGAGATTCTAAAGGGGAACCATATATATATATAAATATATATATATATATATATATATATATATATATATATATATATATATATATATATATATATATACACACACACATACATACACACACACGTATAAAAAAAATGTAAGTATATGTACATAAGTTTAACGTATATGTTTATGTAAAACATGTTTTTGCGTGTGTACACATTTAAAATGTTTACACACACACACACACACACACACACACACACACACACACACATACATATATTTTAAGTAAATCAATGACCCAATAGATCGACTTAAATTAAATCGACCAGTCAAAAATTGTAACATCACCCCCCCCAAAAAAAAACAAAACAAAAGAAATGTTTTATGCAGGGTGCAAGCCCCCACACCCTTTGTTTATTATATATGCCAACTCCAAGATCACACAACTGAGGATAAAATGAAAAATCCTACTCCCTAGTGTATACCAGTCCCCCAAAGGACTCTACAGTTATTGACAAACATTACATACCTCATTCAGTTCCTGCCTTCCCTCAAACCTCATCCAACACATTATTCTGCAGGTGTTGTTCCCACAGTTCCCATTTTTTTCTATGTAATTTGCTCCTACCCTTTTCTAAAGACCCCACTTCCAGTTCTTATATCGCCTTTGCTGTATTAACTACTTCTAATATGGTTGGTTTAGACTTGGATTTCCATTTTCTAGTAATTGCTTTTTTGGCAGCCACCAGAATTAATGTCAGCAAGGCATTACGGTGTCTGGGGAACTCTGATTCTGTATCACAGCTCACAAAAATCATTTTCTTAGATGCACTAATTCGGTCACACAGTATTTAAGACAGAGTGGCCTACAGGGAATTTTTAAAGTCTGCCAACTCATTGCACTCCCAAAAAAAAAAAAAATGTTCCCAAGTACCTGTTGCTTCCCTATCACACCTCCATTTGCAATCTACCTGAGAAAAAAAAATATTTGGAGTTTGCTTGGGGTGTAAATATACCTATGCAAAACGTTTTAGGAAATGATCCTAAATCTTCTAGACTGTGTTGCATGTTTAGGAAA
This sequence comes from Protopterus annectens, assembly GCF_019279795.1. NCBI lineage: Eukaryota > Metazoa > Chordata > Ceratodontiformes > Protopteridae > Protopterus > Protopterus annectens. The sequence goes on along the minus strand of NC_056743.1, from coordinate 587,860 downwards.
GAAGGCATTATTTGGGGAGTAGAGTGTTAGTTGTATCTTGTTGTAGTTTGTAATAGTCGTACCTCCTGCTCTTTTAGTTTGTTGATCAAGTCTAAGAATATTATATTCAGGGATGGGATGTAATTGGACATATAATGCTATGATTTAGTTGTAAGGAGGAATGGTTAGGGTTGTTCATGTGATTGGATATGACAGTTTTGTGATGTTGATGAAAGGGGGAGGGGTTAGAGTTCATATGATTGGGCATGATTGGTTTGAGATATTGAGAAAGTAGTTATGTTCATGTGATTGGGCATGATGGGCTTGCAGTTTTGGAAGGGGGAGTGGTTAGAATTCATGTGGATGGGGTATGATGGGTTTGCGTTGTTGATGGAAGGGGGAGTGGTTAAGATTCATGAGGTGGGGTATGATGGTTTTGCAGTGTTGGAAGGGGGAGTGGTTAGGATTCATGTGATGGGGTATGATGAGTTTGAGATGTTGGAAGGGGAAGTAGTTAGGATTCATGTGATGAGGTATGATGGATTTGCGATGTTGGAAGGGGGAGTGGTTAGGGTTGTTCATCTGGTTAGGCTTGGTGGGTTTGTAATGTTAATGGAAGGGGAAGTGGTCAGAGTTCATTATATTGGGCATGATGGGTTTGCAATGTTGATGAAAGGGAGAGTTTTAGAGTTGCCCATGTGATTTGGGCATGATGGGTTTGCAATGTTGATGGAAGGGGGAGTGGTTAGGGTGGTTCACATGGTTAGGCTTGATGGGTTTGCAATGTTGATGGAAGTGAGAGGGGTTAGGGTTTTATATTTGATTGGGCATGATGGATTTCCAGTGTTGGAAGAGGAGTGGCTAATAGTGACCTTTAGACTAGATTATTATCGGGCAGAGGGTGTGGTGAGGAAAGTATAATGGTAGAATAAGGAGGGTGGATATTGGGGGTAGAGTGAGGCTGAGCAGAGCAGGAGCTACCCCGGTATAAAACCTAAAGCCTGCTCGCAACAAATGTGGGACAGAAGAATCAACTTGACATACTGTCCAGAGGTAGTAAGAGAAATGAAAAAATGTAGTGAGGATTGCAGAGAAGAAAGTATGGAGTAGTGCAGGGTGGAGTGAACCTACACAGGCTAAGATGGTGACTTCAGGGGAGAAATGCTGTCCTGGGTAAAATCTTTAGGGAGTATTAGCTAGAAAAGTTGACCTAGGCAGAGTGTAGTAGTGTAGTGTAGGAGTGTGTGTAAAGGGAAAGGTAAGGGGTTATCAACCTTGGGAAAAATGGAATGTCTACACCTACAGATACATGTCATGATAGATTCGCAAAGGCAAACAGTAGATGTTAAGTTGTCCATCTCGCCTTCATTCTTGCTGGATGGGTTCGGAGCCGATCCTCGGCTCCGACTCGGCCACTCTAAAAGCTCGAGAGTTGGTTCCACCGGCTCGAGGCTCCCCTTATATCCCACAATGCTAGGCAGTAATACCTCAGATCTCGTTTGCCGCTACAGCGATCGAGGTGTCTTGCTTCTACCGGCTTCAGGTTAGTTTAGTAAAACAATTTAAAAGTTTATTAAACCCCTTTTAAATTAGTTTTTCGTTCATAATTCCCTTAGTTTTAGTGGATTTTTATCCCTTCCTTCTTGTTCTTCACCCCCCTTACCACAAGAACTTATATGTTCTTCCCTTAGGCCTTCGGGCCCTTCCATCCCCTCTTAGTAGTGGAGTGTATGTGTTCTTGTAGAGAATTTTTAAAAAACTAATTAATTTTATTAGTTTAAAGTTATTAGTTTATTTTAGTGAGTAGTGTAATCAGTATGTTTGTGTTGTGTGTGATTGCACTTATTCCTTAAAATGTCTAAGGATTTGAAGGTCTCAGGCTTCAAGAAGTGTGACTCGTGCTGTCAGAAGATGTCTCTGACAGACGTTCACACTTCTTGTGTTTACTGCCTGGGACCTTTACACCTGCAGGACTCTTGTGCTGTATGCCATGGCTTCAACCCTAGAGTCCTGCAGGAAAGAAAAAATAAGCTTATTTTAAGAGGCTTATTAAAACCTGAGGGTCCCCCGACTGTTTCTTCGGGTAAACCCTCTAAGGCTTCTAGGTCGTCGGCTCCAGCTTCTGAGTCGACACCTAAGACGTCGAAGTCTGCTACAACATAGCCTCCGGCTGGAGCCGATGAGACTCGAACTCTTATTTCTTCGGTTCCCTTGGCTCCTGCTGGAGCCGAGGTATTGGAAATACCTGAGTCGGCTCCAATAAGACTATCGGAACCGACAACTAGGAAGAGGTCTAGGTCACCGTCTCTTGGCTCCGTTCATTCGGCACCAGCATCTCCCTTGCTGTCTGAACGGAGCCATAGATCTCACTCCTCTAGGTCGTCGAGACTTTCTGACCATGACCTTCAGAGGGTAGTGACCCAAATGCTTCAGAGCCCGACTAATCAGTCGATGCTTAATCCTATTTCTCAAAATGTTCCTCCTCCGACTCCTTTGAGTTCGGAGCCGGGGCGTTTCGGACCCGAGACTGTGGTAGTGTCGGAGCCGATACAATTGTCTTCGGCGCCGTCGTCTGCTCCGATTTCTTCTTTGGAAGAATCTCGGCGCCGGACTTCCCTCGTCGGCTCCGAGGGGGTGAGTGGCATCGGACCCTTGTCCGACCCCGCTCTTCCTCTCGGTGCTTGGCTGGTGAGTTCGGCTCCGACATCGGCCTCGGAGCCATCACTGTCGGTGCCGAGGGAGGTTTTCAGCTTTTCGGAGTGGGGACCTCTGGCTGTGCCTGACAGGGGTGCTTTCGAGGTCATGCGGAGTGTGTTGGAACCTGGTTCAACTCCACAGTCGGCTCCGTCCGCCCCTCCCTCCTCGTGCCTCAGGTAATTTCTACTCACTCCCTCATCCCAGACCGCAGAGAGCCAGCTCCTCAAGAATCCCCTGTGGGGATCTCATCCTCTTCCGAGGCCTCTCCTGAATTGGCAGGAAAGCCCCCTAGGAAGAGAAAGTGCAAGAGGAAGCACATAGACTCACCTGAGTCTGTCACCTGTGACACGGATTTAGAGGATTCTGAAGGTTCCCCCCGTTCCCCCTCTGAAGATGTCTCCTTTGCAGACATCCTGGAGATCTTAAAACAGAGGGGGAATTGGTCAGCCCTTAACCCTTCGGAGGATGAATCTGTGTATCTTGAGGCGTTCGGCTCTCACCCTTCCACCTCCTGGGTGTCCCCCTTTGACCCCCTTATGCAGGTGGTAGCAAAAAAGGCTTGGACGGCTCCTGACTCTGTGGACCCCACCCCCAGGAGACCTTCAAAGTTTATTACAGCACCAGCAGACAAGCAATTTCTGACTAAAGGAGTTTCTGTGGATGCTATGGTGGTAGCTGCTGCCACCAAGAAGGAACTAGCTGATCCTTCAGTGCCTGTCCATCGCCCTAATAAGGAATCTAGGTCTATGGACAGGTACGGGAAGCGGATGTTTTCATCAGCGACCTTTTCTATGCGTTCGCTGAACTACCTCTGTCATTTCACTCGTCTTCAAAGAGACTTGATCAAGGAAGCGAGTGAGATGTTAAAGGATCCAACAGCTGCGGGTTTTCAGGATAAGATGAACGCTCAGCTGACTACCCTCAATTCGATAGCTAACTCCTCCATGTGCCTTCTTTCATATGCGGCTGATGGAGCGAGCAGAGCCGCAGGTACAGGTGTGGCCTTACGCCGGCATGCCTGGATGCGGCTATGTAATTTTGCGGACCCCTTTAAGATGTCTTTCACTAATTCCCCGTTTGATGGATCGTCCCTTTTTGGTCCTCAAGTGAAAGAAACCCTGACAAGGTGCGAGACTGATGGCAAAACTCTTTCTGTCGTCGGAGTCCATTTTTCTACTCCTTCTAGGCCTTACCCCAAGGGCCAGAAAAGTGGAAAGATGTGGTTCCGCAAGCAATCTCAAGGGGCTTTGCCTGATGCACAGAGTCGGTTCCCCTCTAGAGGCAGAGGGGGGAACAATAATGGTAGATGCCGCCCTAGAGGCAGGGGGGGTCCGCAAAACCAGGGCAATCGAGAAACCTTTTCCGATAAGCCCTTTCAGCATCCCTGAGGTGTTGCCCGACTGTCCACCTTCGGAGGCAGTCGGGGGAAGGCTATCACTGTACCCAGAAGCCTGGCGATCTCTAACTCAAGACAAGTGGGTACAGTCCATCATTTCCGAAGGCTATTCCATTCCGTTCTTTCGCATTCCAAATCAATCAAAAAAGTCCCTTCCAGATGTTCCACCCGCTCAAAGGGAACAAGCAGCGTTAGAAATATCAAAGTTGCTTGCAAAAAGAGCCATTCAGCCAGTTCCAACAGACCAGCAAGGATCCGGAATCTACTCCAAATTCTTTTTGGTTCCAAAGAAAACAGGGGACTGGAGGCCCATTTTGTATCTCAGCATCTTGAACAAGTCTGTCAAGAAAACAAGATTTCGGATGGTCACGTTGTAATCCATCCTACCCCTATTGGGGAAGGAAAACTGGATGAGCTCTATAGACCTCCAGGATGCGTACTATCATATAAAAATGAACAGACGCTCCAGGAGATTCCTCCGCTTCAGGCTGGGAACCAGTCACTTTCAATTCAGGGCCCTGCCCTTTGGACTCACCACAGCCCCCCGGGTGTTTACCAAGTGCATGGCAGTGGTTGCCTCTCACCTGAGACGTCAAGGATTCCAGGTGTTTCCATACTTAGACGACTGGCTCCTTACAGCTCCCACCAAGCATCTTCTACTACTTGCCAGAGACTACACTTTTCGCATATTTCGAAAGCTAGGTATCTCAATAAATTGCGAAAAGTCTGTTTTGTCACCTTGTCATGCTATTACCTTCGTAGGCGCAAATCTAGACACAGTCAGCGTGTCAGCGAGACTCACAGACCAAAGGATAGCAGACATACACAAACTAGTCTCTCTTCTTTTCCACAGCAACAGAATCAAAGTCAGATTGGTCCTGAAAGTACTGGGGATAATGGCAGCTGCTATCCCTCTACTTCTATTAGCCAGATTTCATATGAGAATCTTACAATGGATGCTCTTCACACAATGGTCATACCAACAACTTCCGATGTCCCACACCATTGTGATAACGCAAGCATGCAGGAATCACCTTCTTTGGTGGATTTCTTCCCCCCAGCTCTTCTTAGGAAGACCCTTTGTCCCTCCCCCTCCGGTTGCTACTCTGACGGACGCCTCCCTGATCGGGTGGGGGGGGGCATTATCAGGGCAGGACAGTCCAGGGCATATGGCAACTTCACGAACGCCACTTGCATATAAATGTTCTAGAGATGAGAGCAGTGCTTTTAGCGTTGCAAGCCCTTCAAGACTCTCTTCCATTGGGAATGATAGCAATACAGACGGACAACATGTCTGTAGTGTGGTATATCAACAAACAAGGTGGAACCAGATCCTACCCCCTATGTCGAGAGGCACTCAGACTGTGGCAATGGATGATTTCTTCTCAGCGGTTTCTGATAGCAATGCACATCCCCGGGAAGTCCAATGTCATCGCGGACAAATTGAGCAGAGCTATTCTCATGCCTCACGAGTGGTCTCTGAAAAATTCAGTATTGGAAGAAATTTTTCTGAAGTGGGGCCAGCCTTGCTGCGACCTTTTTGCTACTCCCCAAAACAGCAAGTGCAGAGATTATTTCACCCTCTTTCCTCTACCAGGGCATCCCAGCAGAGACGCTCTAGTCCAAGTTTGGCCCCGGGGACTTCTGTATGCATTTCCTCCCTTCCCACTAATTTCTCAAGTGATACAGAAAGCCATCGCTCAGAAAGCTTCCTTGATCCTCATTGCCCCTTACTGGCCTCGACAGGTTTGGTTCCCTTTTCTGCACCATTTTCTGTTGGAGCAACCCTGGCATCTGGACCTAGTTCCAGATCATTTGACCCATCAGTCGGGTCAGTTACATCGCTCCCTTCCCTCCCTGAACCTCACTGCTTGGTTCCTCCAATTCCAACCCTAGCCAGGCTTCCTGTAATATCTCACTCAGTTCGAGATATTTTAATAGCTTCCCATAAATCCTCTACTCGGAAGATTTATCTTAGTAAGTGGAAACGTTTCTCCTATTGGGCACAAGGAAGGGACATGGATCCTTTCACTGCTTCCATTCAATTGGTCCTTGATTTTTTAGCCGAACTATTCCACGCAGGTTCGTCTCCTACTCTTAAGGTTCAATTGGCAGCTATATCTAACTTTCGTGTGGGAATCTCAGATTCTGCCATCATGTCTCACAAGCTTTGAAAAGCCTTTTTGAAGGGAGTTTTTCTTCTCAAGCCTCCTATAAGAAATCCTCCTCCTTCTTGGGACCTTAACTTAGTTCTCACATCTTTGATTCTTCCCCCTTTTGAACCTGCAGCTTCTTGTTCAATGAAATTGCTATCCTGGAAAACACTCTTTTTGGTAGCCATTACTTCGGCTAGAAGAGTCTCGGAGCTTCATGCACTCTGCAGTCGATCACCATATCTTTTGTTTCATAAGGATAGGGTATCCTTACGGACCAACCCATCCTTTTTGCCCAAAGTAGCCTCTGCGACAAACTTAAATCAAAACATTGACCTTCCTGTGTTTTTTCCTAACTATTCTAACAGGTCTGAACAAAAATTACATTGGCTAGACGTTCATCGACAATTAAGGTATTATTTGGATAGGACCAAACAGACCAGAAAGGCTGACCAATTGTTTGTCTCTTATGCAGAAGGCAGAAAGGGCCTTCCAGTTTCGAAGGTATCACTCTCCAGATGGCTTACATCCTTGATTTCCTTTGTGTATGAGATTAGGCATCAAAAGTTACCTAACAAACCTAAGGCTCATTCAACTAGAGCCTTGGCTACTTCTATACCTTTCCAAGACAGGCTGCCTATTGATACGATTTGTGCGGCAGCTACATGGGCTACTCCTCACACTTTCATTTCTCATTATAAGTTGGACTTAGCTTCTAGAGACAGAGCTAACTTTGGTTCCACTGTACTCAAGAGTCTGTTCCGATAGGCCACTCGGGACAAGGTGCTAGGGACGCGGTCCCATCCAGCAAGAATGAAGGCGAGATGGACAACTTAACATATAGAAGTTATGTTCTTACCATAACGTTCCATGTTAGTTGTCTTCTTCTCGCCTTCTTTCTTGCGTCCCACCCTCCTTCCCCCTAGCCTGGACAGACCTAGAGGAGTTTGATTGTGACCTTTTCTTCCTACCACCTCTATTGTACATATGTATATACTGTACTATGTATAATATTCCTTCATCAGGTTTTAGGTCACCTTCTTTCTGTCATTTTATAGAGGTGGGTTTCCCCTTTCCAGTGTTTCTGGATTTCTTCCTGGCTGGGCCTAGCTTACAAACGAGATCTGAGGTATTACCGCCTAGTATTGTGGGATATAAGGGGAGCCTCGAGCCGGTGGAACCCTCGAGCTTTTAGAGTGGCCGAGTCGGAGCCGAGGATCGGCTCCGAACCCATCCAGCAAGAAAGAAGGCGAGAAGAAGACAACTAACATGGAACGTTATGGTAAGAACATAACTTCTATATGCTGTCTGTCTAGTGCAGTCACAGAATATATGGGAAGTCACTTACTTTCTTTTTATGTATTTGCTTGAATGTCCTTTAGTCCTTACATTGCTTTGTGAAATTTATTCAAACATTCTGAGGATTTGCAATGGTAGAAGAAGGCAAGCCCCTAAACTTTAAGGGGTTAGGCTAATGGCTAGCACAGCCATCTTCTTTGAAGGTCATTTAGGCTTTTCACAATGTGCAGCATGTGCTAGCAATCTGTGGAGTAAAAGAGAATGGGTCCGGACGGGCTGAACACCCTCCCCAGGCATGCATAAATGGGTCCGGATGGGCTGAACACCCTCCCCAGGCATGCATAAATGGGTCCGGACGGGCTGAACACCCTCCCCAGGCATGCATAAATGGGTCCGGACGGGCTGAACACCCTCCCCAGGCATGCATAAATGGGTCCGGATGGGCTGAACACCCTCCCCAGGCATGCATAAATGGGTCCGGACGGGCTGAACACCCTCCCCAGACATGCATAAATGGGTCCGGACGGGCTGAACACCCTCACCAGGCATGCATAAATGGGTCTGGACGGGCTGAACACCCTCCCCAGGCATGCATAAATGGGTCCGGATGGGCTGAACACCCTCCCCAGGCATGCATAAATGGGTCCGGACGGGCTGAACACCCTCCCCAGACATGCATAAATGGGTCTGGACAGGCTGAACACCCTCCCCTAAGCATGCATAAATGGGACTGTACTTACCCTCCCCAGGCATGCATAAATGGGACCGGACTGGTAGAACACCCTCTCCTAGACATGCATAAATGGGACTGGACTGGTGAAACACCCTCCCCTAGGCATGTATAAATGGGACTGGACTGGTAGAACACCTTCCCCTAGGCATGCATAGGTTGGATTGGACTGATAGAGCACCCTCCCCTAGGCATGCATAAATGAGACCGGACTGGCAAAATCCCCTCTCCTGGGCATGCATAAATGGGACTGGACTGGTAGAACACCCTCCCAAAGGCATGCGTAAATGGGACCGGACTGGTAGAATACCCTCCTCTAGGCATGCATAAAATGGACTGGAGTGGTAGAATACCCTCCCCTAGGCATGCATAAATGGGAATGGACTGGTGGAATACCCTCCCCTAGGCATGCATAAATGGGAATGGACTGGTGGAATACCCTCCCCTAGGCATGCATAAATGGGACCGGACTGGTAGTACACCCTCCCCTAGGCATGCACATCCATAAATGAGACCAAACTGGTAGAATACCCTCCCCTAGGCATGCATAAGTGGGACCAGACTGGTAGAACCTCCTCTAGGCATGCGTAAATGTGACCCGACTGGTAGAATACCCTCCTCTAGGCATGCATAAAAGGGACTGGAGTGGTAGAATACCCTCCTCTAGGCATACGTAAATGGGGACCAGACTGGTAGAACTACCTCCCCTAGGCATGCATAAATTGGACTGGACTGGACTGGTAGAACACCCTTCCCTAGGCATGCATAAATGTGACCGGACTGGTAGAACACCCTCCCCTAGGCATGCATAAATGGGACCGGGCTGGTAGAACACCCTCCCCTAGGCATGCATAAGTGGGAACCGACTGGTAGAACACTCTCCCCTTGGCATGCATAAGTGGGAACTGACTGGTAGAACACCCTCCCCTAGGCATGCATAAATGGGACCAGACTGGTAGAATATCCTCCTCTAGGCATGCATAAATGGGACTGGACTGGTAGAACACCCTCCCGTAAGCATGCATAAATCGGATCGGACCGGTAGAACACCCTTCCTTAGGAATGCATAAATGGGTCCATACTGGTAGAACACCCTCCTCTAGGCATGCACATGCATAAATGAGACCAAACTGCTAGAACACCCTCCCCTAGGCATGCATAAATGAGACCAGACTGGTAGAATACCATCCCCTAGGCATGCATGGATGGGACCAGACTGGTAGAATATCTTCCCCTAGGCATGCATAAATGGGGCAGGACTGGTAGCACTTCCTCCCCTAGGCATGCATAAATGGGACCACACTACTAGAACACCCTCCCCTAGGCATGCATAAATTTGACCAGACTGGTAGAGTACCTTCCCCTAGAAATGCATACATGGGACTGGACTGGTAGAACCCCCTCCCCTTGGCATGTATAAATTGGACTGGACTGGTAGACCACCCTCCCTTAGGCATGCATAAATAGGACCGGACTGGTAGAACAACTTCCCCTAGACATGCATAAGTGGGGCCAGAGTGGTAGAACACCCTCCCTGGGGCATGCATAAATAAGACCGGAATGGTAGAATGCCCTCCCCTAGGCATGCTTAAATGGGACCGGACTGGTAGAACACCCTGTCCTAGGCATGCATAATTGGGATCGGACAGGTAGAATACCTTCCTCTAGACATGCATAAGTGGGACTGGATGGGTAGAATACCTTCCCCTAGCATGCATAAATGAGACCGGACTAGTAGAACACCCTCCCCTTGGCATGCATAATTGGGACCAGACTGGTCGAATACCTTCCCCTAGGCATGTATAAATGTGACCGGACTGGTAGAACACCTTCCTCTAGGCATGTATAAATGGGACCAGACTGGTCGAATACCTTCCCCGAGGCATGCATAGTTATGTCCAGTTAAAGTAAGAGCAAACCAAGCAGGATCAGGTTATAGTGCCAGCAGTCGAGGGAGGAAGGCTAATGATGATGATGGCAGAAACTTCAAAGAAAATGCTAAGTGTAAGCACTGGTGTGCCATCAAGCTAGGCAGTGGAAGGACTGACTGAGTGCAGTGTTTGGTCTGTAAATTTGAGTGTGTGTGAGCCAGATGCAGTGGGGTGTAATACAAGGAAGTATAGGTTCATAGGTTGGTACTAGGCCATCAACCCTAGGGCCTATACAAGCCTAGCCAGAACAATTCCCTCGCTATTTTTTCCCACACTATTTACTTCCCTGGACCCCTGCCTAGCAGGGTGACTGACATGATCCCCGGGGTGAATTTCCTTTCTCCCATCCAATCGTCAAGGTTCCTTTTGAAGAGGACCAAAGAGGTGGTGTGGGGGGGGGATAAGCAAGGATCAGGCAATAAGATAATGTTGGCACTGTTGTATCAGTGTTAAGTGATGAAACTCATTTGTTTACTGGCCCCTTTTTTCTGCCTTTTGAATGGCTGCTCTTGAGTAATGTGGCTTTATTCTGAAGCATTGAAAGTCCACCTGATCTCATCTTGCAAACTGTTTATCAAGCATTAGTGTGCATGTGAAAATACTGCCATTCAAGAAGCTCGAAAGGCAGCACCAAGGGTCTGGGCTTCAGACTGACCACCACTGGTTTAGACGCTGCACCTTGTATATCCTGAGAGGACTAACAAAATTACTTTCTAAGTGTGCTTTTGAAGGAGCAGTAAAAAGATGAGTTGAGGTCCTGGTAATGCAGATGTTAGCATAGCATACATGGACAGCATTTTCTGAATAAACATACTTGCGGGGGAAAAAATGTGTTTATGTATCTGTATATATATATATATATATATATATATATATATATATATGGATTCACTTCATAACACTGAAACTTCAAAATACTGAAAATGACAAAACTTCATAATACTGAAGCTCAAAATACTGAATACACAAAATACTGAGGGGGTTGGGAGGATGGCCTGATGGTTAAGGTGTTTGCCTTACACAAACAAGGTGCAGGGTTTGAATCTCACAAGAGATAATTGGCTAGGCTTAAAATGGCTCGCAGGAGCAGTTAGCTTAGTAGTAACCTATGAACCTATGAACCTATGAACCTCAAAATACTGAAAACACATATTATGCGTAAACTCAGCTTAAACAACATAAATCATAACAATTTCTACCAAATATATGCAGGGGGGCAAGCCCCATGTGGGTTGCTAGCCCCCACCTGCTAATTAAATATATCAACTCCAAGATTGCACTTTACACTATGTGCAATCTTGGAGTTGATATATTTAATTAGCAGGGGGTGCAGGGGCTTGCCCCTGCATATATTTGGTAGAAATTGTTATGATTTATGTTGTTTAAGGTGAGTTTACACATAATATGTGTTTTCAGTATTTTGAGTTTCAGTATTTTGAGTATTCAGTATTTTGAGCTTTCAGTATTTTGGTTTCAGTATTTTGAGTTTCAGTATTTTGATATTTCAATGTTATGAAGTGAATCCATATATGTATATATATATATATATATATATATATATATATATATATAGTGTAATTTTGATCTACGGTAGTAGAATATATATCCCATATATTCTACTACCGTAGATCAAAATTACACTATTTCGAAATACGATAGTGTCCCACTAATGCGAAAGTGCACTTCACCAAAAGTGGACTTTCGCGAAAGTCACTAGAATGAGTGAAGGGTTAGGGCTTGGGTAATGGATAGTGGATAGCTAGTAGGGCTAACCCAAGCCCTAACCCTAAGGTCCATGACTACCGCACCACAGTGCAGGAAATTGTATTTCCTCCACTGAGCAGTAGTTACGAACCTATTTCCTGTACTGTGTACTGTTAGCCCTACTAGCTATCCACTATCCTTAACCCAAGCCCTAACCCAAAGGCCCGTCACTACCGCACCACAGTGCAGGAAATGTCCCGTTTGACTTAGTGACTTTCACGAAAGTGCAGTTTGTTGAAGTGCACTTTCGCGTTAGTGGGACTCTACTATCGTATTTCGAAATAATGCAATTTCGATCTACGGTAGTAGACATATATATATATGTATGTATAGCTATAGACATATATTTGATGTCGAGTTTCATTTTGTCCTCACAAATGGGTTTGGATCCGACTCAGCCAATGCTACAGCTCACAGCCACCATCTCATTTGCCGCTGCTAGCTAATGGATGTGGTTTTCCAGTCTCTCTCAAGCCTGTTAAAGTTTTTTTTAAACTCTTGTGTTAAGCAGTTTTCTCTCCATAGCTTACCTTGTTTCTCTTTAATCTTTGCTTTTTACTGTTTGTAGTTTACAGTTTTTCCTTCTTTCTCCCTTGCCTTTACGACTTTGTTGTATTCCCGTCTTACCCTTTTTAGTATTTCCTTGCCTCCTCTTCTCCTCTACTGATCTTGAGGGTTGTGATCCTTTCCTCTGGTTTTTCTTCTAACTCCTTTGTACTTAGTACCGCTAGATACTATCATTGGTATCTCCCTTTTTCTTACGACGTCGTCGTAGTTCTTCATACCATCGGTGGTATTCCTTCTCCTCCCTTCAGCCTGTAAAATAATGAAGGTTACTTTACTATTTTTGTCTCACGTTCTTATCTTGAATATTGAATTTAAGATATATAATTACTGTGGAAATATACTTACACAGTGAGTGACAACTGGGAAGTTTTAAGAACTGTTGCCAGTGTAAGCTGCCTATCTCGGATGCACACTCCCTTTGTGTATACCGACTCTGTCCGTTACACTTAAAGGAAGATAGCTCAGTATTTCTTGGATAAAATCCATGAAGCTTAATGGAATGTATGAATAAATTAATATTAAAAGTTCTCCTTTCTTCTTTCTTTTGGAGAAGCCATATCCCAGTCTGCAAAGTCAAAACCTTTCACCTCATCAGAAAAGTGCTGAACACCCAGAATCAAACCCAGATCAGAAGAAGTTTAAATTTTCGAATCAGACTGATCCTTCGAATCCTTCAAAAAGAATTTTAATGGGTCTGGTTCAATCAAGGTCAGATCAGAGACAACCACCAGATCAGATACAACCTTTGGACATTCTGTGTTGTCCTCACACTGTGGATACTCTCCATCAATTGACCCAGTACCAGACAGGCTTCCATTCTCCCTTTCTGCAGAGACCAGCATCCCCCACCATTTATTCTGCTCATTCTTTTAGAAGTCTCGCAGAACATGTGGAAGATTCTCTTGGCTCAGGAGCAGATTGGTTTTCTCTCTGCATCTACCACTCTGGGTCAGGTAGTCCAACCTTCCACCCCCACTGCAAGTTCCTCCTGTAACTCCATCTGCTGTCTTCGAGTTTCAGGATCCCAGTCATCCGGATCCATAAGTCTTGGATCTGAGAATCTCCATATCTTCTGATCAGATACCTGCTATCTTTTTGTATCAGGAGAGCTCTCGGAGCTGAAGCCTGCCTGCCAGGTCTGGGGTGCAGCATTCGACTCCTAAGTTTTCAGAAGCATCTCTGTTCCTTAGCTTCTCTCCACTGGACTGTTTGGCTGTGACTTCCTCCTTAGGGGTGGTGCCGATGGACCAGAGGGAGGTGATGATTCTGGCCCATTTCAGCTCTGCCTTCAAGGCTTGTTTGTTGCCTCTGCAGCCCTGACAGAGCCTTCCCCCTCAGATCCTACCCATTCCAAGATGCCCCAGTGTCTGCAGCCTCAACTGCTGTTTTCATGGGGACATCCTGTACCTAAACCTCAGGTTTTCTCTCAAGGAATTTTGATTTCCTCTTCCAAGACTTCCGCAGAACATCCCACTGCGGACGTACCCAGGAAAAGGACATGCAAAAGGAAGCACCTAGACTCCCCACGGGAATCCATCACTGAAGACACTGAGTTCGACGAAGGCAAAGGGTCTCCTCTGTTACCTCCTGAAGATGTTCCCTTTGGAGGCATATTAATGATCCTGAAAGAAAGAGATGGCTGGACATCTTCCAACCCTACGCTGGAGGAATCCGTTCTCGTAGTGGCTTTCAGGACAGAACCCTCTACTTCCTGGGTGACTCCCCCCTCCATTTACGAGCTTGTAGACATGATCACTAAGCAGGCATGTAAGGCGTCTGACTCCATAGAAGCAGTACCTGAGAGACTGGACAGGATAATGGCACCGCCTATGGGTATGAAGTTGGGGGGAAAGGGGTTCCAGTTGATCCCATGGTCATTGTGGCGGTCACAAAAAAGGAACTAGCCGATGAAAGTTCTACTGTCCATCCCTCCAATAGGGAGTGAAGGGCAATGGATTCAGAGACTTTTGTATTACGACTGCTGAACTATCTGGCACATTTTGTTAGACTTAAGAGAGATTTGACCAAAGACTTGTAAGATACTCTCTTGGGAACTGTAGCTGCAGAGGTTAAGGGTTCTGTAACTTCTCAGTTGGCAACCCTACAGACTATTTCGAATAGTTCCATGAGGCTAATTTCCAACATAGCAGAAGGAACCTCAAGAGCTGCGGGCCTAGGCAGTTCCATGAGGAGGCATGCCTGGATGCACTTGTGCGACTTTGTGGCGCCATTTAAGTCCAGTTTCGTCAATGCAGCCTTTGACGGAACAACCCTTTTTGGCCCGAAAGTGAAAGAAACTCTCTTCAGGTATGTAAAAGATAGTAAGACCTTGTCTGCCGTGGGCATACATTTTTCGGTCCCCCAGAAATCCTTCTCCAGGATTCAACATAGTGGCCAGAAAATTTGGTTCAAGAAATCCCAAGCTCCATTCCATGACACACATGTAGGAAGTGCCCTTAGAGGTGGGGGGGGGGCTGCAGTGGACATTGTCGCCCTCGTGGCAGAGATGGCCCACAAAACCAGGATTCACGAGAATCTATTTTTGATAAACCCTACCAGCACTTCTGAATGGAGGCCCAACTGTCTACCTCTGAAGACATTTGGGGGAAGATTGTCCCTGCACCACAGAGAGCTTGGGTAGAATTAACAAAAGATACTTGGGTGGAGAGGATTATAGGCAGAGGTTATGTAATTTCATTTTCCCTTCCATTCCCAATTCCCAGGAAAATCCCCGATGAATCCACCCAGTCAGAGGGATCAAGCAGTGATTCAAATTCGAAAGCAGCTACGGAAAAAAAAAGTCATCCAAGAGGGTCCCACCAGACCAGAAAGGATCCAAAATTTACTTAAGGTTCTTTTTATGCCAAAAAGACAGGGGACTGGATACTAATTTTGGATTTCACAAATCTAAACAGATCTGTTCAACGAACCAAATTCTGAGTGGTCACAGTTCAGTCCATTCTCCCTTTTCTAGGCAAGGATGACTGGATATGCTCGCTAGATCTCCAGGGATGCCTACTATCAAATAAAGATGAACAGGTGGTCCAAGAAGTACCTGTGCTTCTGGCTGGGAACCAGCCATTACCATTTCAGAGTACTGCCCTTTGGACTTACCACAGTCCCCAGGGTGTTTACCAAATGCATGGCAGTAGTAGCAGCACACCCCAGACTGCAGGGATTCTGGGATTTTCTCTATCTAGATGACTGGCTCATTACCACTTCGATCAGGCATCAACTCATACAGTCAAGAAATCAGGTTCTCCACACCTGTGCTGTCCTAGGCATTACAATAAATTACAGCAAATCACAACGGCAACCAACTCAGATACTGAAATATATTGGAACACTGCTCAACATGAACACAGCCATTGTTTCCCTTCCACCTCACCAAGTTCTAAGTATAAGGTCACAAAGTTGTGGCCAATATGTCAGTCTCAGCCCACACAGTCCTCAAAACTATGGGCCTCATGGCTGCAGCGATAAAGTTAGTTCCGTTAGCCAGACTTTACATGTAGATCCTACAGTGGAGGCTGGCTTACACAGTGGTCGATCTTCTATCAATCAGTGTCATATCAGATAAAAATTACCAACACATGGAAGAGATCTTTATTGGTGGATCCAGTCTGATCATCAGCTCCATGGCTGTTGATTCATTCCCCAACAACTCAAGGCCATAGTGACCACAGATTCTTCCCAGATAGGGTGGATGGGGGCATTATCTGGGGAGGACATTCCAGGGTACTTGGTCACCCGAAGAGGCCACTTTGCTTATAAATGTTCTAGAGATGAGAGCACTGGTCTTGGATTTGTGAGCATTTCAAGATGTTCTTTTCTCTGGGACAATTGCAATTCAAATGGACAACGTCAGTTGTCTGGTACATCAACAAACAGTGGAGAGCCAGATTTTACCCATTGTGTTGAGAAGCGCTCATGGTCTGGCAGTGGGTGATCTCTTCAGACCTCTTTCTTTTAGTGACACTTTCCAGGGAGATCCAGTGTGATTGCGGACAAACTGAGCAGGAGCATACTACTTCCACACAAGCTGTTTCTCAGCGAGAAGGTGGCGAAGGATATTTTCCATCGATGAGGCCAGCCATGCTACGATCTTTTTGCCTCTCCCCTAAACAACTAGTGCAACAACTACTTTTCCCTTATTCCCCCATGGGGCAAGTCAGCGAGGGATGCTCTACTTCACGATTGGTCCCCCCATCTCTTTTATGCATTCCCGCCAAATCCATTGATTCCAAAATTCCTGTAGAAAGCTGCCAGGTCAAAGAGCACAGTGATCCTGATTGCCCCCTACTGCCCTCAACAAATTTGTTTTCCCTTCCTATGACTTCACCTGGTTCAACCACTGTGGAATCTAGATCTGACTTCTGACCTACTGTCTCAACTGATGGGTATGTCACACCTGGATATACCAAATCTCAAGCTGACTGCTTGGCTTCTCCAGTTCCCTTAGTAGCCAAACAATCTATGCTGTCATCACCTGTCCAATGTATAATTCTGTCTTTCCATAAACCCTCAACAAGGAAAACGTATTCTAGTAAATGGAAAAGGTTTGCCATTTGGGTTCAACAGCATAAGCTTGACCGATTTTCAGCCTCTGTTTATCACAGATTAGATTTCCTTGCTCACTTTTTTTCAGAACAGTGCTAGTACCTCAGCCATCATGGTACAGTTAGCAGCAATATCAAATTATACAGGTTTGAATGGCACACCCATAGATTCTCACAAGTTGAGCAAGGCCTTCTTAAAAGGGACACTCCTTCCAAAGCCTCCTTTTAAAGACCCTACAGCTCCATGGGACCTAAATTTAATGCTGCAGTCTCTCACACAATCTCCCTTTGAACCAGTAGCTGCATGTGACCTTAAATTTCTTTCTTGGAAAACCACTTACTTTGTTGCCATCATTTTCACAAGAAGGATTTCTGTGATCCAAGCACTATCTTCTAAACCTCCTTACTTGTTTTTTCACAAAGATAGAATGACCTTACATATCAGTCTGTCTTTTCTTCCAAAATCAGGGTCAGAATCCAACATAAATAGTTTTGTCAATTTGCCAGTATTTTTTTCAAAGTTTCCCAACAAGGGAGAATATATTTTACATTTAGTGGGTGTTGACAGACTGTTACGTTTCTGTTTACAAGGAACAGAAAGAATCAGGAAAACAGACCAACTGTTTCCATTTTCTGGACCAGAATTGGGGAAATCAGCCTCAAAAATTTCTCTGTCGAAGTAGTTAACAAATTGCATACCCTTTGTCTGTAATAAATTAGGCATTTCTCTTACGTGCCCATTGAAAGCACACTCCACTAGAACTGTGGCTGCTTCCATGGTTTTCCATCTAGGATATCTATGGATGATATTTGTGCAGCAGCAGCTTGGGCTACTCCTCATACCTTTATCACTCATTACAGATTGAATCTGGTCTCCAGAGGTAGAGCATCATTTGCTTCTTGGTGCTCAGGAATATCCTTCCTTGAGTCCACTCTGGATTCATGTAGCTAGGGATGCTGTCCCATTTGTGAGGATCGAATGAAGATTGATAACATCAGCTAAAGAAGTTATGTACTTGCATAACGTTCCATCTATGTTGTCAGTCTTCATTGTTTCCTCACATCCCCTCCCACCTACCCCCGTCCTTGACTTCTGGAGGAATGAGCAGTTACATGGTCTCTGAATAGGCATGTTTACATTTACATGACTTTGGATATGCCTTCCCATATTTTCTCTTTGTCCTTTTATGCTGTATAGCAGCAAACAAGATCGGAGGTATTTGGCAGGGTGTATTGTGGGTAAGGGAGAAGCCCGAGAGATCTGGTAGCTGTGAGCTGTAGCATTGGCCGAGTTGAACCCGACAGATCAGATCCGAACCAGTTTGTGAGGAAAGAATGAAGATCAACAACACAGATGGAATGTTACATTAAGCGCATAACATCTGTATACATATATTTATGTCTGTATATTTGGATTTACTTTAGTAGATCAAAATGCCATAATGCTGAAATTTAACAAAAAGAGACAAAAATATTGCAAATGAACATCAGTGAAAGTTAATGCCGAAACTATTAAAAATTGAATTACCTAATGCCCATGTCTGGAAGCACCATGAAGATCGAGCCAAACTCAAATAAACAACCTACACATTCAAACAGATAAATAGAAAAGTATACCTTTTTCAATGTTTTTGCAGGGCGCTACCCCACACCCCCTACAAATTATATGTATCCACTCCAAGATCACATGTCATTGAGGAAAAGGTAAATTTCCTGATCACTGTACAGCGATCTCTATTCATAATCATTAAACTTGTAAAATTGTTTACTTACATATTACACTTAAATGAAGAAGATGTTTTTGTAACTGTAGCGTGATCTCCATTCTAAACCTCTGTGGAGCTTCTGGGCATGTGCATCAGGTTATTCAATTTTTAAGAGTTTTGGCAATGGTGGGAGGTTGGCATAATGGTTACGGTGCTTGCCTTAGAAACACAATGTGCAGGGTTTGATTCTCACATGGGGTAATTGGCTAGGCTTAAAATGGCCAATGAGGGCACTTAGCCTAGTACTAAATTATGAAACTATGTTAAAATTCATTAAATTTCATTTCCAATCTTTTCATCTGGGATTTTTAAATTTTGGTGTTAAGGCATTTCATTCTACTGAAGGAGAGAGATATATCTATATAGATACACACACACACACACACACACACACACATATATATATATATATATATATATATATATATGTATATATATATGTGTGTGTGTGTATACATATGAATGTATATCTGTCTAGATATATACACATGTATGTATAGATATCTATGTTTCTGAATGTGTAAATGTATATCTACAGATACATATATGTTTATATATTTATATCTGTGTGTGTGTGTGTGTGTGTATATATATATATATATATATATATATATGTATATATATATATATGTATATGGATCTAGGACTATTGAACGAAAGTTCAATAGTCCGAATCCAAAATAACCAAATGCACTTTAACAAAAGTGCTTTCATTAAAGTGCATTAGAAAAAAAAAAAAACACTAAATCTTCTTTTATGCAGAGGGGCAAGCCCCCCTGCATCCCTCTTCTGGGGGGCTGTGCCCCCCAACTTTTATATTCTCACTCTGAGGTCGCACTACAGTGAGGAAAAGGGAAATTTCCCTTAACCGCACCGTAGTGCGACTGGCACAACGAGCATACTTATCCGAAAGTGCTACTTCGGTGAACAGCAGTTTCGGTTAAGTATGTTTGGTGATTTCTGCTTCGGCAGAATATATATATATATATATATATATATATATATATATATATATATATATATATATATATATATATATACACACACACACACACACACACACACACACACACACACACACACACATACACACGCACACGTAGCACTGATCATTAAAATTGCTACACTACAGTGTCTCACGAACAGAGAGACACAAAGTGGTAAAATATCAGGATTTGCTGGTAGAAATGAGAGCAGTGTGGAAGGAGGATACTCAAACAGTTTCAATAGTAGTAGGAGAAATGGGTCTTATAAAAAGATCCTGCAGTCATATTTAGATATGTTACCGGTACATGCAACTCAATTCTGGGCACAGTGTGAGTGCTGCGAAGAGCATTTTTGGCTAGCATATAAGATTGAAACAATACTAATTTCATAAACTTTAGTCATGTTTTGACTTGTCATGGTATTAGAAACCCCCAAGACTTGAAGAATGACATTGATATAGAGCCTATATGTTGGTGGGGGGGCACAAAAAGTAGAGAGTTGCTTGTAACATGTTATAGATCTTTGTAAGTTAAAGGAAGGTTAGTTGAAGTATTGTTTACTTTTTTTTCTTTGGTGGTGTGAAAAAAGAAGGCGATGAAATGGGTGTTTGTATTGATATTGGTCAAAGTGGAGCTGTGTAAAAAGTTATTAAAATGAAGCCACGGGCCATCAGCAGAAAGTAAATATACATCATACATATGGAATGCATTGAGAAATAAGAGATTACTACTTTAAAAAAGACACTGTCCAATTGTCTTACCCTGTTGTATAACCATTGTATTCCATGCATGAAGCACATATGCAAATCACCCCTCCCCCAGTATATGCATTCATAACACATTAAAGATTGGAGTACTGGCTGATTCCAGTGGACTGTAACCAAATGCACTGCAACACGTCAGGTCCCGCTCTGCTGTTACTGCAGTGCTCAGCAGATCGAGCTGAACAAGACAGTAAAAAAAAACAATGCAGCAAAACCAGAAGTTTCTATTCCATGGTAAGAAAATCCCTCCTGGCACTAGAGCCCCCTGTAGAGTAAGCAGTCCTGCTCTCAGAAGTAGCCCTTTCCGGACCCCCTCCAAGTGGTGGGGTCAAGCTGCCATCAGTGCGAAACATCACCAGTGTCCTTCATTACTGTAATATGGTAGTGAACACTAGTCATGACAACAGACTATACATTTTTTATGCATCATAGCCTGTCAGGATGGCGGAGTATAAACACGAAACAAACTTCAGGAAACACACAAAGGAAACCAACGGCCTGTAAACTCCCAAAGGAAATCCAACAGCAAACTCAGCTGGAGTACACCCAAAGTAAGCAGCTATACAAGCAGATAAATCCAATGAGCGAACAACTGAAAGCTAAAGACTGGAAAACTGGAAAAACTCTGGCAAAACTGATTTATTTAAGCCTTTAAAATATAGCTTTCCGTCAGTCCACAGACTAACTTCTTCAGAAACAATGTATCCAAAACAAGTTTCAACAGTCCTCTTGGCTTTAAAATCTCTGAGTAATGACATCACTTCCTCAAACTGACTTAAAGGGATAGCACACCCTCTTTCCATCACTATGATCATCACACTCAAGTAGTCCTACAATAATATAATTCCACTTCAAAATTAGATGAATGGAATTAAAAATACAAGGCTGAAAGAATATGTATAAAAATGATAATAATAATAAAAAATAATGATATTAATATTATAATGAAGTCAAATATGAACATTATAATTATAAATGTACATATTCTAACTAAAAACCTGATGCAGCAAATACAAATTCCCAAACTGCAATAAAATTCACTGCTGCATTTCTATGTGACTGATATTTTTAATTCCATTCATCTAATTTTGAAGTGGAATTATATTATTGTAGGACTACTTGAGTGTGATGATCATAGTGATGGAAAGAGGGTGTGCTATCCCTTTAAGTCAGTTTGAGGAAGTGATGTCATTACTCAGAGTTTTTAAAGCCAAGAGGACTGTTGAAACTTGTTTTGGATACATTGTTTCTGAAGAAGTTAGTCTGTGGACTGACGGAAAGCTATATTTTAAAGGCTTAAATAAATCAGTTTTGCCAGAGTTTTTCCTGTTTTCCAGTCTTTAGCTTTCAGTTGTTTGCTCATTGGATTTATCTGCTTGTATAGCTGCTTACTTTGGGTGTACTCCAGCTGAGTTTGCTGTTGGATTTCCTTTGGGAGTTTACAGGCCGTTGGTTTCCTTTGTGTGTTTCCTGAAGGATGGCGGAGTATAGTAACAGAGGAAGGGATGTATGCATTACTAACGACAACATTCCATCTCATAATCTATTGCACTTTCAACCTGAAGAACTGTGTTAATCATCTGCACACTGAAGACAGCTTTTGTGTTTATTCCTGAAAATCGGACTGCACAACCCCCTGGGGACTACAGCAGTTCAGGTCTGGAATGACATACCAAAAAGAGAACATTGCACATACATATTTTTATGAATATATGGGTATGACTGAGTGCTGTGCAGACAAGTTGGGGCATTTCTTCTTGTATACAACTGTAGATGTTAAAAGATGACAATTTAAATTTTGATGATCAGTATGCATCTTCTGAAGCTGGAAATGCATGTTGTTTTAGTTGATCCAGTTTTAAAAAAACATGGCTGAACACTCTAGTGGATGTCATTGTACCCCATTATATCTCATTGATG
Organism: Protopterus annectens; assembly: GCF_019279795.1. NCBI lineage: Eukaryota > Metazoa > Chordata > Ceratodontiformes > Protopteridae > Protopterus > Protopterus annectens. Next base: position 565,349 of record NC_056743.1, on the reverse strand, counting down.
TGACCCATTACTGAATGGCTGATCAGTCTAGAGGAGGTCATTATGCCACATGATGCCTCAGTCATGTGACCCATTGTTATACCACATTATATCTCATTGATGTGACCCATTACTGAATGGCTGATCAGTCTAGAGGAGGTCATTATACCACATGATGCCTCAGTCATGTGACCCATTGTTATACCCCATTATATCTCATTGATGTGACCCATTACTGAATGGCTGATCAGTCTAGAGGAGGTCATTATGCCACATGATGCCTCAGTCGTGTGACTCATTGCTATACCCCATTATATCTCATTGATGTGACCCATTATTGACTGGCTGATCAGTCTAGAGGAGGTCATTATGCCACATGATGCCTCAGTCATGTGACCCATTGTTATACCACATTATATCTCATTGATGTGACCCATTACTGAATGGCTGATCAGTCTAGAGGAGGTCATTATACCACATGATGCCTCAGAGGTCATTATGCCACATGATACCTCAGTCATGTGACCCATTGTTATACCCCATTATATCTCATTGATTTGACCCATTACTGAATGGCTGATCAGTCTAGAGGAGGTCATTTTGCCACATGATGCCTGTCATGTGACACATTTTTATGCCACATTATATCTCATTGATGTGACCCATTACTGAATGGCTGATCACTCTAGAGGAGGTCATTATACCACATGATGCCTCAGTCATGTGATCCATTGTTATACCCCATTATATCTCATTGATGTGACCCATTATTGAATGGCTGATCAGTCTAGAGGAGGTCATTATGCCACATGATGCCTCAGTCGTGTGACTCATTGCTATACCCCATTATATCTCATTGATGTGACCCATTACTGAATGGCTGATCAGTCTAGAGGAGGTCATTGTGCCACATGATGCCTCAGTCATGTGACCCATTGTTATACCCCATTATATCTCATTGATGTGACCCATTATTGACTGGCTGATCAGTCTAGAGGAAGTCATTATACCACATGATGCCTCAGTCATGTGACCCATTGTTATACCCCATTATATCTCATTGATGTGACCCATTACTGAATGGCTGATCAGTCTAGAGGAGGTCATTATACCACATGATGCCTCAGTCATGTGTCCCATTGTTATACCACATTATATCTCATTGATGTAACCCATTACTGAATGGCTGATCAGTCTAGAGGAGGTCATTATACCACATGATGCCTCAGTCATGTGACCCATTGTTATACCACATTATATCTCATTGATGTGACCCATTATTGAATGGCACAGGCACAGACCATTAGTGTTACACACAGTTGTAATTTTCCTTGAAGTTTGTACGAGGCACAGAACATTAGTGTTACACACAGTTGTAATTCTCCTTGAAGTTTGTACCAGGCACAGAACATTAGTGTTACACACAGTTGTAATTCTCCTTGAAGTTTGTACCAGGCACAGAACATTAGTATTACACACAGTTGTAATTCTCCTTGAAGTTAGTACCAGGCACAGAACATTAGTATTACATATACAGTTGTAATTTTCCTTGAAGTTTGTACGAGGCACAGAACATTAGTGTTACACACAGTTGTAATTCTCCTTGAAGTTAGTACCAGGCACAGAACATTAGTGTTACACACAGTTGTAATTTTCCTTGAAGTTTGTACCAGGCACAGAACATTAGTGTTACACACAGTTGTAATTCTCCTTGAAGTTAGTACCAGGCACAGAACATTAGTGTTACACACAGTTGTAATTTTCCTTGAAGTTTGTACGAGGCACAGAACATTAGTGTTGCACACAGTTGTAATTTTCCTTGAAGTTTGCACCAGGCACAGAACATTAGTATTACATACACAGTTGGATGCCTTTTCTTTTCTACTTATTTTTGAGGTAAGAGAAGTTTAACCCTTTAATGTCTACATGCTAGCAAACAGAAACGTACATGCATCTAAGTGACTATATTTTACTGTATGTATTGGAACAAGTAGAAGAATACATGTACTATTACAAGTGTATAAATATATATCTCACATCTACGAAGCCCATTTATCCCGTCTGTTTATTCTCAGTCATCCTTTTTGTTGCTTGCTGTCTCCCAAAGGCTTCCAGTAGTTCTCTGTCCCAACACTCTCCAGCATTTTGGTATCTGTTCTCGATTCTGTTGTACTTCTAGTGATCCTCAGTATAATGAATTCACTGTTCACCAGTGATGCTGTCACTAGCACCATCATGTACTAATGGTGATTCTCACTGTGAGCACAAAGTGAACTATAATTCCCAAAGATGCGAACAGTAAAACAAATCCAAGTACCCAAAACTAAAGATCCAAGAAGGCAGCAGAATAACAAACGTATAAAATTGAATTTATTGCAAATAACGTAAGTGCTTTCACGGTATAAACCGCTTCATCAGACGTACAAACATATGTAAACAAAGGCTCATTGTATATCATCAGCAATTAAAAATAAGCAATTAATCAATTTAAACAATTCAGTCATCAATTATCACAGAGACAATATTAACATACATACAAAACTACATCCCACTGCTGAATCATTGTAAAAATAATAAATAAATAAGGGCTAACCTAATTGATAATTTATGTGCATAAATGAATATATAAAAAGTGTAATGAATTGTTATAATAGACTATTTAAGCTTACGGGATTTCAACAAAGGTTTCAAGGGGATGACATCATTAAGTCCCCGCCCTCTATGGGCACCTAACCTTAAAATCCATATAGTTGTGTACCACCAGCGATGCTCACACCTCATGTTCTTGAGGCTAAATTGTAGTCTGTGAATTAATTACTGAAATAGACTTTTGTGTACTTTGTTGCTATTACTGTAGTGCATCTCCTTTCTGTGAAGTACATTTGTCCCTTATGTTGGTTCTGACTATAACGAGCTCACTGTTCACCAGTAGTGCTCTCACCTGCACAGTCTAATAGTGCTCATCACTATAATTTACTCACTGTTAACTAGTGATTATCTCACCTGCACCATGCTTCCTCTGAGCTGCACAACACTCTGGTATTCTTGTCTTGTTAATATTTTTTTCTTTGCCAGTTTTGTAAGTCTTTCTTACTCCATAATAACAGTAAACCAAACCAGTTTGTTATACTTCCTCATACTTGATATTTGAATGTTGCAGTCTTCATTGAGATTCAAGACCCTCATTGTAATTACCTTCTTCTTGCCCCATGCCATTGTTCTCTCCTTAACCAGTGTGTGATATAACTGCCCTCTTCTTGCCCCATGTCATCATTCTGTCCTTCACCATCACATAGTATAATTACCCTATTCTTGCCCTCATGATGTTCTTCTTTTCTTCATCAGCACATTGTATAATTACCCTCTTCTTGCCCCATGTCATCATTCTGTCCTTCACCAGCACATATCATAATTACCCTCTTCTTGCTTCCATGGCATCATTCTGTCCTTCACCAGCAGATAGTATAATTACCATCTTCTTCTTGTCCCATGCCTCTCTATGTCCATCATCAGCACATAGTATAATTGCCATCTTCTTACCCCCTTGGCACCACTTTGACCTTTATCAGAGCAGGTTTCTTTGAGACGTTTGCTGATCTGTGATCACTGTCTGTCCTTCACCCATCTGCATTGACTGATATGCTGTTGTTTATTTTCCAGTTGTTGCAGCATTAGCTACGGTGATGATGTAATTTGCTACAAAAGTACTGTGTGACAGGTTCGTTTGTAAGTTCTGTTATACAGTCCGTCGGCACTTCCAACAGTATGTGAATGTTGGTAGAAGGAGGAGGGATGTTTGTATGCCCTTCTCTGTCTGACCTAACAGTCCTTACGCTTGTGCAGCATACTTCTCAGCAGTCCCTGATTTTGCCTTATGTTTTTGGTCTGTTTCTCATAACGTGCAGCTTTCCAACACATTATTGGCAACTGTTGTACCTAAATAACAAGGCATGTGAGCATCCTTCAGAAAACACATGCTAATGCAGAACCTATTGTAGCAATTTCTAAGGATATAAGACCAATACGTAGCAGATCATTTCTCCATCATTTTTTTGACTTTGTCCTTAACTTTTTCTTTTGCTAAAAGGGTGATAAGTAAATGTGCAATGAGGAGACCATGGTAATGGCAGAGATTGTACTGTTTTGCTCTCATCAACTTGCCTGAAGTTAACATAGAGGATCATAACTGGCTTATTATTTCCCAGTCAACAAATGATAAATAAATAAAAATAAAAATTATGTGTTTGAGACATGGATCTCAGGAAACTCGCCTCAAGAGGGAAGTTTCCCAGGTGAAGCCCTGCATCGCTGCTGAGAATATATAATAATAAACAAGTTTTGTAGACTGAGTTGGACATGATAGGGGTGCTTCATATAAGGGCAGTCATCTGGAGAACAGCCTCATCATAAATCTTATAAATAAAAGCTGTGGTCTGATTGAGTGCACTGTTTCACAAAAAAGAGAACAAAGGGGCCACTAATTTGAAGATGCATGCTTAATAACTTGTGGCAGACATGAGGGTTTTTTAAGGTTGGCTTGTGATTGTAACAGCTTTCCTAATAAGGAGGTGTCATCAGCAAAAACAGCCACAGAATTTAAAGATGCATGGAATAGAGACAAGGCTACTCTTAAAATGGGTAAAAGTAAACAGAAATAACCCTTACTGAAGTAGGATACACAACTTACCCTGAAGAAAAAAAAAAAACTGAGTACTTTGCGGCGGCAAAGTAGACCTTAACAGTTTTCAGACTCTTTGCTCTCCAGTTTTATTAACAAGTATCTGTTCTTCTGGCTCATTTTCCACCTTTTAAACTTTTGAAGTTTAATTTTTGAGTTCTGGGGAAATAGCCTGTTACATGGCTGCTATTTTCTTGTTAACTGTTCTAATCATAAAGACCACAATGCACCTTCAAAAAATCGTGAGTTGTTGATAGTCTGTGAACATGCCTATTAGAAGACACTACTAATCCATCAGAATTCTGAAAATTTGCTCAGTATGTTTAAAAAGCAAATGAGTTAAACACTAAGGTAAATTTCTTTCTTCTTTTCTCTCTTGCAGGCTCGTGCAGTTCTCGAAAGGGAATTCAACAACCTCCTTCTCAGGGGAACTGACAGAAGGTTTGATGAGGTAAATGTCATGTTTGAGGCAACGCAGACTTTATCTGTGTATCGTTTCTCAGCTAAGGTAGATTTGTGCAGTCACATTGATGAACATGTCCTCGAAGATTGTCTGCATTAACTAATAAGGATCACTGCTGACCCACATGAAGTGTATTGCAAGCATTGTTCATTGTATAGGTGATGTGGTTACTCTCATCCCTCACAAATTAGCCATTGGCAGTTAAGCACGAGCGCACATACATTTCAGTATTTCTTTACCGGTTGCATAAACTTTAAGTACGTTTGTCTCTCACATGGTTTACTCGCCGACTGCAGTCACCATCCTGTGTCACAGTGCAGTTGCTGCTGTTTAGATTTTGTGTATTTAGGATGTTCTTCATCTCACATTGCTGCAGTCCTTACATATGGGTAGTCCGCTGTCCTCGGTTGGCCCGAATACCAAAGTATTAGGCTGACGTCGGTCAAGGCGCTTAAGACTGACATCAGGACGTCAGGGTACAAATGCGCATGACCGACGTCATATCCTCAGTCTTTTTTGCCGCATGGTCCGATGCAGAAGCAGCGTTGCAAGTGCCGTTCGGCGTTCTGAAATTTTTCGAGTTCGGAGTTTCAGACCGAATCAAAGTTGGCTAAGTACCACGTTGGGGAATATTTTGGATTTTCTTGCCTCAGTGTTTTACCGGATGTCAGAAAAAGTGAATAACTGTATTTCATGTGGGAAACAGATACCGCATAGGGACTATCATTCTTTGTGTATTCCTTGTTTGGGGCCTGAGCACGACGTTGTTGGGTGTCGCTTTTGTGCTAGGTTCAATAAGCGCACTATTAAGCGAAGGTTAGATTGTGCTAGGCTGGTCTTCGGGAAGCGGTGCAATTATAATATGCCGTCGGATGCTCCGGCGCCCGCTTCTTAGAAGAAGCGCAAAGACAAAGCAGTTAAACCCAGGCAAGATGAGTCGTCCGTTCCGGACGCCAGTTCTTTAGAGGCGTCAGTGGAACCGGTGGTTCCGACGGAGGCTTCTCTGGAGTCCCGGGGGAGACTTTGATATTGCAGGATGTGGCCTCTCAGGAGGCAGGTCAGGCTGAAGGGGCTTCTCAGGTTACTGTTCTCCCCTCCCTTCCTAGGGTGGTTAGGCCCTCTCCTTCTGTTTCCAAGCCTTCTCCCAGAGGCAGGCCAGGTTTAGCTTCTGTTGGTGTCACTCCTAGTTCAGCAGGGTCTGTGCCCAAGAAGCATATGCTTAAAATGGCAGAAGATTTGATTACTCTGATTAGAGGTTCTTTGCCCCCCTCCTGCTAAGAGGCCTAGGGTGGAGCCAGAGTTGGGGAGTTTTGAGCAGGCTTCGGATGTTTCAGAGTCTTCGGCTGAAGACTTGCAGGAGTACTCTCCTTATTCTGATTCTGATGCAGATGATTCGACTCCTTCTGCTTCTCCTCCAGAGGATTTTTCTTTTTCAGAGACTCTTCATTCCATGAGGGAACATTTTAACTGGGAAGGTCAGGACTTCTCTGATTCCAGGAAAAGGCTTAGGGAATTTTTGCTTTTACCCCAGCATAGGCCCTTGGCTATACCCCCTGTTCTGGATGTTGTAGAAGATGTGTTTGCAGAGGCTTCACTTAATCCTGATTCTCTGCCTCCTGCTCCTGTTAAACCGGATAGGTATTACAGGGTGCCTGAGGCTCATAAATATCTTTATAAGAGTCCTAGGGCGGACCCAGAAACTGTTAGTCAGGGACCTAAGGGGGTCAAGGCCTCTGTTGTGAAAAATCCGGTTCCTCCAGATAAAGAGGCCAGAGCTTTGGATAGGTGGGGTAAGAAAGTCTATACATCTTCTACCTTAGCGATGAGGGCTTTGAATTGCCAGTTTCATATGTTGAAATATCAAAACTATCTGCTTTCTCAATTGAAGTCTAAGGTGGATGCTCTGGCGGAAGGCATTGAATGTAAAGAATTACAAGATTTGGTACATGTCTCTGAACAGGTGGGTAAGCATTCTTTACAATGTGGTTTTGATGCTGTACAGGCCTCGTCTAGGGTGGCTGCCACTGGTTCAGTTCTTCGCAGGCACGCCTGGCTGAGGGATCAGAATTTATCTGACCATGTTAAGACAAGGATTTTGGATGCTCCTTTACAGTCTGATGTGTTTGGTTCACCTGTGGAGTCAGTCTTGAAGAAAATGGAAGACAAGGCTAAGTCTATGCAGGCTGTTAAAGATTTTTTGCAAGTTCAGCCTCCAAAGTTTAGTAGGAATTGGCCTGCTAAGGGGTGGACGTATCCCACTTATGATTCCCAGTCTAGGGGTAGATCTAGACGTGGTAGGGGCAGAGCTCAGAGTTCTTTCGGACCTAGAACAGGGAGTTCACCTGCACAATCTTCGGGTGAGGGCAAGGGCCAGTCCTTTCGTAAGCAGGCCCAATGACCTACCTTTTCAGCTGCCAGATCCTTCTTGCCTGGCAGCACCTTTGGGAGGAAGGTTGGCACTCTTCAAGGAAAATTGGAATTTGATTACCCAAGACAAATGGGTATTGGATATCATTCACCAAGGTTACAAGTTTTATTTCCATACCTTGCCTCCTTTCAAGGGCATGCCGGACGTTCCTCCTCAGCAAAGACTAGAGGCTCACAAACAAATTTCTCTGCTACTTCGAATAAGGGCCATACAACCGGTCCCTCTGCCAGAAGTGGGCCTAGGATTTTATTCTCGCCTGTTCCTAGTACCAAAGAAAGGGAACACGTGGAGACAAATTTTGGATTTATCCATCCTCAACACATATCTGGACATTCCCAAGTTCAAAATGCTGACGTTACAACAGCTTTTACCTCTGCTGGGCAAAGATCACTGGATGGTGACTCTGGATCTCAAGGAGGCTTACCTTCATGTTCCTATCAGGCTCAGTTGCAGGAAGTACCTGCGTTTTCGGGCTGGGACTTCTCATTATCAGTTCTCTGCATTGCCCTTTGGCTTATCTACTGCCCAGAGTGTTCAAAGGTTCTGGCTCCAGTGATAGCTTTCTTCAGGCTAAGGGGAATACAAATCTATCCTTATTTGGACGATTGCCTGATTCTGGCCCAAGGAAAGGACAAACTTCTTCAGCATTTACAGTATGTGATAGCAGTGTTAAGATGCCTGGGGTATTCTGTGAACGAAATAAAGTCCAGTCTAGTACCCTCTCAGGACATGTGCTTTCTGGGTGTGAGACTGAATACAGCATCCCAGATGGCCTTTTTGACCCCGGACAAACAAAAGAATCTTTCTCTTTACTTCCATCAATTGTCTCATCAGTCCAGGCTGACTGCAAGGACAGTCCTTCAAGCCTTGGGGTTCATGGCATCTTGTATTCTGGTACTTCCCAATGCCAAACTGCATATGAGGAAGCTACAATGGTATCTCAAAAATGTATGGACACAGCACTGCCAAGATATGGACACTGTCATTCAGATAATACCTTGCATTCAAAAGGAATTTTTGTGGTGGGCTCAGGAATGTCACCTAAACAAGGGACTCTCTGTGACCCGGCCAGAGGCGAGTCAGATTCTAACGACAGATGCCTCAGACAAAGCTTGGGGAGCTCATCTAAATGGAAAATGGGTACAAGACACGTGGCCTGCCAGATTTCAACATCTACATATCAACTTGAAGGAGATGTTAGCAGTCCAATTTGCATTAATAGCTTTCAAGGATTTACTTCTTCCAGGGCAGGTGTTGGTTCTAACAGACAACACAACTGTCATGTGGTACATCAACAAGCAAGGGGGAACGCATTCTTATCCTCTATGCAGACAAGCAATGATTTTGTGGGAGACTGCTCTCAGTTTACAGCTAAATCTTCAGGCAAGGTTTCTGCCAGGAGCACAGAACTCCTTAGCAGATGTGTTGAGCAGACAAATTATGGATCCCCACGAGTGAAAATTGGATCCTCATGTATTTCAGAAATTGACAGTGTTATGGGGAACTCCAGACATAGATCTGTTCGCTTCTCCACTAAACTACCAGCTGCCAAAGTTTTGCACAAAAAGGTTTCATCCCACAGCCTGGAAAGTGGATGCTCTCTTATTCAATTGGAGCAATCTTCACGTGTATGCCTTTCCACCTCTGCCTCTCCTCCCAAAGGTACTCCTGAAGGTCAGACAGGACAAGCCAAACATGATTTTAATAGCTCCAGATTGGCCTCGACAGCACTGGTACCCATTACTGAGAAGTCTGGTACGGGAGCCTCCATGGCCTTTGCCTTCGATTCCTCACCTGCTGTCTCAGGAGAACAGTCATTTACTCAATGTCAAACTTCACTCTCTACATCTGACAGCCTGGCATATTCTGTTTTAAACCCTGGAGGGTCTCAGCTTCCACAACAAGTTTTGAATGTTATTTTGGAGGCCAGAAGGCCTAGTACAAGGAAAGTGTACGCAGATAAATGGAGGAGATTTTTATTTTGGAGTACAGCAAAGGACTTTGATGTTTCTAAGCCTAATTTAAGTGTGGCTCTTCAATACCTTACTGAGTTACTGGACAAAGGTTTGTCCTTCTCCTCTATTAAGGTTCATGCTGCAGCAATTTCTGCTCACTATGACTGTGACCCACCTTTGTTTTCTCATCCTTTGTTTAAGCAATTCCTTAGAGGGGCAAAGAATATAAGACCCCCACGTAGAGCTCCTACTCCTGCTTGGGATCTCAATTTTGTGTTGGAGAAACTCACTCTACAACCTTTTGAGCCTGCAGCTACTGCCGAGTTGAAATATTTATCATGGAAGACTGCTTTTTTGTTGGCCATTACCTCTGCGAGAAGGGTTTCTGAATTACAGGCCCTTATGGCGATTGAGCCTTTCTTAATTTTCCATAAGGATAGGGTATCTTTGCGTACTAATCCTTCCTTTATGCCTAAAGTGGTTTCTAGTGTGGCTTTAAACCAAACTATTCATTTGCCTACTTTTATGCAAATCCCCAAAATAAAGGGGAAAAGATTTTACACACTTTGGATATACACAGGCAGTTGCGATATTATTTGAGCAGAACTAAAGGGTTCAGGCAGTCTCAGCAGTTATTTGTTTCATTTGCTTTGAGTTCTCAGGGCAAACCTGTTTCAAAACAAACTATTTCTAAGTGGATTGGTTTTTGTATTGCTTTCTGTTATTCCCATCATGGTAAGGAGATTCCAGCGGGGATTAGGCCTCATTCCACTAGGGCTACTGCCACTTCTACAGCTTTTTTAAGGGGGGTGGCTACTAAGGATATTTTGGAGACAGCTACTTGGAGTTCAGTGCATACTTTCTGTAAGCATTACCACCTTCCACTTTACTCTAAATCTAGGGCTGGTTTTGCCACTGCAATTTTACAGGGCATTTTGGCATCTCCTAATGCTTTATAGTTTTGCCATCCTCCCTTACCTCTGCTTTGGGATTCTACCCATATGTAAGGACTGCAGCAATGTGAGATGAAGAACATAGTACAGTTTTGTACCTACCATAAATGTAGATGTTCGAAGATCCACATTGCTGCAGTCCAATTTACCCTCCCTCCTTCCCCTCTGTAGTTAGAGGCGGTTGTGTGGTTTGGGTTGTGTATATATTGTAAATATTGTAAATATGTTTAGTGCAGGGGTGGTTGGTTGTTTTTTGCTGTCTTTTGGTTTTGGCCTTTCTTTTTAGGGCCTTCAGACATCTGGGGCAAGAAAAGACTGAGGATATGACGTCGGTCTTGCGCATTTGTACCCTGACGTCCTGATGTCAGTCTTAAGCGCCTTGACCGACGTCAGCCTAATACTTTGGTATTCGGGCCGACCGAGGACAGCGGACTACCCATATGTAAGGACTGCAGCAATGTGGATCTTTGAACATCTACATTTATGGTAGGTACAAAACTGTACTTTGTCAGTACCACTTCAACGTTTTGCACATTTTGTATGTTCTGACTTCACCTTGTTGGTACCTGCATAGCGATGCACTACTTATCCATATGTTTTTTGTATGTTCTGACTTCACCAGCGGTGTTGGTAACTGCATAGCGATGCACTACGTATCCGTATGTTTTTTTGCATGTTTTGACTTCACCAGCAGTGTTGGTACCTGCATAGCGATGCACTACTTATCCATATTTTTTTATATATGTTCTGACTTCACCAGCAGTGTTGTTACCTTCATAGCGATGCACTACGTATCCATATGTTTTTTGTATGTTCTGACTTCACCAGCAGTGTTGGCACCTGCATAGCAATGCACTACTATTCCATACTTTTTTTGTATGTTCTGACTTTACCAGCGGTGTTGGTACCTGCATAGCGATGCACTACTTATCCATATTTTTTTTGTATGTTCTGACTTCACCAGCGGTGTTGGTACCTGCATAGCGATGCACTATGTATCCATATGTTTTTTTTGTATGTTCTGACTTCACCAGCGGTGTTGGTACCTGCATAGCGATGCACTACGTATCCATATTTTTTTTGTATGTTCTGACTTGACCAGCGGTGTTGGTACCTGCAAAGTGATGCACTACGTATCCATATGTTTTTTTGTATGTTCCGACTTCACCAGCGATGTTGGTACCTGCATAGCGATGCACTGCGTATCCATATGTTTTTTGTATGTTCTAACTTCACCAGCGGTGTTGGTACCTGCATAGTGATGCACTACGTATCCATATGTTTTTTGTATGTTCTGACTTGACCAGCGGTGTTGGTACCTGCATAGCGATGCACTACGTATCCATATGTTTTTTTGTATGTTCTGACTTCACCAGCGGTGTTGGTACGTGCATAGCGATGCACTACGTATCCATATGTTTTTTTGTATGTTCTGACTTCACCAGTGGTGTTGGTACCTGCATAGCGATGCACTACGTATCCATATGGTTTTTTGTATGTTCTGACTTCAGCGGTGTTGGTACCTGCATAGCGATGCACTACGTATCCATATTTTTTTTGTATGTTCTGACTTCACCAGCGGTGTTGGTACCTGCATAGCGATGCACTACACATCCATATGTTTTTTTTGTATGTCCTGACTTCACCAGCGGTGTTGGTACCTGCATAGCGATGCACTACATATCCATATGTTTTTTTGTATGTTCTGACTTCACCAGTGGTGTTGGTACCTGCATAGCGATGCACTACGTATCCATATCGTTTTTTATATGTTCTGACTTCAGCGGTGTTGGTACCTGCATAGCGATGCAGTACGTATTCATATGGTTTTTTGTATGTTCTGACTTCACCAGCGGTGTTGGTACCTGCACAGCGATGCACTACGTATCCATATTTTTTTGTATGTTCTGACTTCACCAGCGGCGTTGGTACCTGCATAGCGATGCACTACGTATCCATATGTTTTTTGTATGTTCTGACTTCACCAGCGGTGTTGGTACCTGCATAACGATGCACTACGTATCCATATTTTTTTTGTATGTTCTGACTTCACCAGCGGTGTTGGTACCTGCACAGCGATGCACTACGTATCCGTTATGTTTATTTGTATGTTCTGACTTCACCAGCGGTGTTGGTACCTGCACAGCGATGCACTACGTATCCATATGTTTTTTTGTATGTTCTGACTTCAACAGCGGTGTTGGTACCTGCATAGCGATGCACTACATATCCATATGTTTTTTTGTATGTTCTGACTTCACTAGCGGTGTTGGTTCCTGCATAGCGATGCACTACGTATCCATATGTTTTTTTTGTATGTTCTGATTTCACCAGCGGTGTTGGTACCTGCACAGCGATGCACTACGTATCCATATGTTTTTTTGTATGTTCTGACTTCAGCGGTGTTGGTACCTGCACAGCGATGCACTATGTATCCGTATGTTTAAAGAACCATTTTCTAACTTATGATCTTGTTGCGTCTCCTTTCTGTTTGCATAACATCTGCATATCACGTCATTTTTTCATCTTCTGTTGTCATTTTATGGGTTTTGATCTCAGCCTGTTATAGACCCCAGTAATTCTGCCTGTTGTAATATTAGGTATGAATATAATGGTAAATTCTGTTAACAGCAACTAGCCCCCGTCCCATATGAGAACTTATCTTTACCGTCTTCTCAATCCTGTTAATTCAGTAATAAACTAAAATTAAAAACAGGTAGCAGATGCCGCATTGCTTTTATATCGCAGTACATGTTTAAAATTAAACAGTACTTAGATTTCCCACACCTTCTTCTAAGTACGTAAAAGCTGATATGTTAACATTTTTAAAATATTTCTGCTTTTTTGTTACTGTGGATAGCTTGTCTATGATGAATAAAGGCTTGTTGCTTTGGAGTACTACCTGGGTTTCATGAATTTTGGAAATTATTGTGACTGAGCTCATCAATGAAGCTTTAAGACCACTAGTTTCTCTTTTTTATTTTTTCCTCAGCACTCGTGGTGAGGTTGGAAGTAGATAGATTCCTCTGCTTGTTCATTTTATGAAATATGCCACACTGTTACAGTTGTCCCATGTGTTTGATTTTTAAATAAAGTAGATTAATGCAGTTCCTTAGAAGTAAATTCATTAGTAAATATGTAAAATGCTCTGCTAATAAGCTCCTTGTCTCCTCGACTAAATCTAACACCAAAGCTGGTGATTCACTTTTCTCAAACACAGCAGGTAAAAACTGAAATCAACTTCCTTCTGAATCATCAGCCCTAGCTTCTACTTCACTATTTAAAAAACATCTTAAAGAACATCTGAAAACTCATTGGCTTTGTCCATGTGCTAACCCAGACTGATCTCTCTCCCCTTCCTGCTCTCACCCCTTTCCCTACTCCTCTGACCTTTGCCCCCAAATCTAGTTACTACTCTTTTCTTCATAGTACAAGGATAAAATAGAAGGGCTTTCCTCTCTTAATTGGGTTTTGCTCATCCCTACTATTGTGTTAAGTATAATTTTTATAGTTTATAATTTTATTATTATCATTTTTCTTTTGACCAGTGCTGCCTCTGTATTGTGTTTTTACATGTCTTTTTATATATTGTTAACTTTCTCACTATTCATGCTTGGAGCTTTTCTCCCCGGGCCTCTACTGAAAATGGACATGTATCCAGTTAGACTAGCTCGATCAACAAATGTAAAATAATAATAAAACATTCCTACCTTTGTATGGATTCAGTGCCCCAGTTAGAGACAGCAAGCCGTTTAACTTTGGAAATGGTTCAGAAATCTCTTTCCTGTTTCATCTGATTAGCATCAGGGAAACAGACTTCAGATGTTAAAGTTAAAAAATGTATCTCTCTCTCTCTGTTTCTTTTATTAGCTGTACAGAAGAGTTTTCATTGATTAGACTTCAGAAGTTTTTTCCGTTTCTTGGATGTGTGCAGTAAGGAGAATTTTCTTTCCTTTTGTTAAGACGTTATTGTCCACTCTCTTGAAGGAATCTTGGTGAAAAGTAGTAAAATTCCAAGCAGTTTCCCAGTGTTGGATAGACTTTGGTTCACTTTTCAGAAGCATCCTTAACAGTGTGGAATATTTGATTTCTTACTGCTTTTACAGTGGGTTTACTCGCCTGTGTATGCAGCCTATACTTTTTAGAAGTGTGATACAATGTGCATAGCCTTTGTGGGTTGAATCGGTTCATATTTTCTGTGTATTGTAATAAGCTCTCACGTATGTTGAGGCTCACTACTGCCCTTTTGTAATAAGCTCTCACGTATGTTGAGGCACACTACTGCCCTTTTGTAATAAGCTCTCACGTATGTTGAGGCACACTACTGCCCTTTTGTAATAAGCTCTCATGTATGTTGAGGCTCACTACTGCCCTTTTGTAATAAGCTCTCACGTATGTTGAGGCACACTACTGCCCTTTTGTAATAAGCTCTCACGTATGTTGAGGCACACTACTGCCCTTTTGTAATAAGCTCTCACGTATGTTGAGGCTCACTACTGCCCTTTTGTAATAAGCTCTCACGTATGTTGAGGCACACTACTGCCCTTTTGTAATAAGCTCTCACGTATGTTGAGGCTCACTACTGCCCTTTTGTAATAAGCTCTCACGTATGTTGAGGCTCACTACTGCCCTTTTGTAATAAGCTCTCACGTATGTTGAGGCACACTACTGCCCTTTTGTAATAAGCTCTCACGTATGTTGAGGCACACTACTGCCCTTTTGTAATAAGCTCTCACGTATGTTGAGGCTCACTACTGCCCTTTTGTAATAAGCTCTCACGTATGTTGAGGCACACTACTGCCCTTTTGTAATAAGCTCTCACGTATGTTGAGGCTCACTACTGCCCTTTTGTAATAAGCTCTCACGTATGTTGAGGCTCACTACTGCCCTTTTGTAATAAGCTCTCACATATGTTGAGGCTCACTACTGCCCTTTTGTAATAAGCTCTCACGTATGTTGAGGCACACTACTGCCCTTTTGTAATAAGCTCTCACGTATGTTGAGGCTCACTACTGCCCTTTTGTAATAAGCTCTCACGTATGTTGAGGCTCACTACTGCCCTTTTGTAATAAGCTCTCACGTATGTTGAGGCTCACTACTGCCCTTTTGTAATAAGCTCTCACGTATGTTGAGGCTCACTACTGCCCTTTTGTAATAAGCTCTCACGTATGTTGAGGCACACTACTGCCCTTTTGTAATAAGCACTCACGTATGTTGAGGCACACTACTGCCCTTTTGTAATAAGCTCTCACGTATGTTGAGGCACACTACTGCCCTTTTGTAATAAGCTCTCACGTATGTTGAGGCACACTACTGACCTTTTTCTCTTAACCATATGTGCTCGTAAAAGGGAGAGGAAGCCTCCATACTTTTTAATACAAACTTATTACCCTCAGTTGTTTCTGGAAGAACCCGAGATGTCTACCACTGATAGTTTATTACTTATGTTTACAGTATTTTTTGATTGGATATCTTGTCCTTCATGGGCTGATTCCATCATTTTCTAAAGTTAAGTGCGAGAGAAGCCCACAGTTTTACCTTACTAGTAGTATACAAGGCTTAAACTACTTGTTCTACATGGGCTGACTCAAAGCCCTGTTACTGTACTCAGCATCCTGAGGTGACTGCTAAGAGATTACCAGTATCTGGCATGCTCCCACCCATTACTGGTGGATTTACGGCACATTAGCAAGTCAAATGACATCAGAAATACTGGGATAGGCTATTTTGAGCACAAAAAAGGAAATAGGGTAGGCTAAAATGGCCTGCAAGGGCAGCGAGCCTAGTACTTACCTATGAACTTAAGTGCTTTATCTTCTACATTTGTTTTTTTGTAGTGTCAGCTATCCTGATTAGGTTTGGCCTTTTTTATGTCACTTTTTTTTTACTATACTGAACTGTTTCAACTTTCTTGTATCCTTTGAGGTGAAGAGGTCACACACAGAAGTAGAAGTAAAGGCCAAAGGATCCCCTGTGGCCTGAAAGTCCTGCTTAAGAATTATATCTTACCAAAGGATCCACTGTGGCCTGAAAGTCCTGCTTAAGAATTATGTCTTATGAATGTATCAAGAAGCCATGCATTTAATACACAGTTCTTGTCTAATTGGATTATCATGTTTATTATGGAATGTGGCATATCAAAAGATTACATAGCTTAATGATTAGCAATGTATGAAAGAGTACAGGCTATAAACATTAATAAAAATAAGCATTAGAATGGTGGAAACAATATCACCTAGAAATTTGAAATATTTCCTTGGTGTGTTCATTGATTGATGAGCCAAATCCTGGGGTTGAAAATTTTAAAAGGGGCCTTCTTTGGAGGGGGGGGGGGGTAGGCCATCATGAGGGAAGTGTCAAAAAGATGTACCAGAAATGTCTACCTGTGGAGAGCAGTGGGGGAGATTTCTCCAGGATGGTTTTGACGCCAGGATTTTGAAAAAGATTTTTGACTAAGAAAATGGACACAGCTGATTTGATGTAGACATATGGAATGGCAGATGTGAATGACGGTTGCACTTCTACTGGAAAAGTGATCTGGTGAACATCACCCTCTTGTTGGTACACTTGGATCTCTCCAGATGATAACACCAACTATCTGATTGACTGTATTTTTGTGAGAAGATGTTAGCTGAAAAGTTTTAAGAGGGAGAGTGCATATCCAGGCTCAGATTATTATATGGTGAGTGACATCTCCCATTTACAGTGGATATAAAAAGTATATACACTCCTGTTAAAATGCCAGGTTTTTGTAATATAAAAACATCAGACCACAATAAATCATTTCAAAACTTTTCCCACCTTTAATGTGACATATAACCTGTACAATTCAATTGAAAAACAAACAAATCTGTGAGGGGAAAAATATAAAAATAAGAAAAAAAATTCAATAAGCTGGTTGCATAAGTGTGCACACCCTTAAACTAATACTTTGTTGAAACACCTTTTGATTTAATTGCAGCATTCAGTCTGCTTAGGTACGAGTCTATCAACATGGCACATCTTGACTTGTCAATATTTGCCCACTCTTCCTTGTAAAAATGCTCCAAATCTGTCAGATTGTGAGGGCATCTCTTGTGCACAGCCCTCTTCAGGTCACCCCACAGATTTTCTATTGGATTTAGGTCTGGGCTCTGGCTAGGCCATTCCAAAACTTACATTTTCTTCTGGTGAAGCCATTCATTTGTTTATTTGGATGTATGCTTGGGGTCATTGTCATGTTGAATGGTGAAATTCCTCTTCAGCTTTCTAGTAGACACCCGAAGGTTTTGAGCCAAAAGTGACTGGTATTTGGGACTTTTCTTAATTCCCTCCATTTTGACTAAAGCCCCAGTCCCAGCTGAATGAAAGCAACTCCAAAGCATGATACTGCCACCACCATGCTTCACCGTGGGGATGGTGCTCTTTTGGTGATGCAAAGTGTTGGTTTTGCGCCAAACATACTTTTTGGAATTGTGGCCCAAAAGTTCAACCTTGGTCTCATCAGACGATAACACATTTTCCCACATGCTTTTGTTAGACTTGATGTATTGTTTTGCACATTTTAGCTGGGCCTGGATGTTTTCCTTTGTAAAAAAAAAAGGCTTCCATCTTGCAAAAAAAAGGCTTCCATCTTGCAAAAAAAAAAATTCTAAGATTATTTCCTGCCTTTCCTGTAACTGGTCTAGTCCAGATACAGATTTGCTATATCCAGAACTGTCTGTAAAATTCTGAGCCCCACCAAGCCTTTCTATGTTGGAGGGAAGCCTTCTAGCTTATCATTGGGAGTGGTAAGTACTAGGTAACCCATCTACCACAAGAGGAGTGGTTTCTGGCCCAGAAATTGTATTTTATTGGCCATTTGGGCAGTTTTTCCATCTCTTTCAACTTTCTGGTTTAAAAGCCCACGTTTGTGCTTTTCCCGCCTTTCCTGTAACTAGTCTAGTCCAGATACAGATTTGCTATATCCAGGACTGTATATAAGCTTCTGAGCCCCCCCAAGCCTTTCTGTGTTGGAGGGAAGCCTTCTAGCTTATCAATGGGAGTGGTAAGCACTATAAAGGATGCGCACACCTTCAGACTGTTAGCCCAACATAACGCATCTGAGATACTGCAGTAGTAGCTAACATTGGGTAAGACAATGATTCATGTCATAGCCTGCTATATGTTCCCAGTCATGTCCCAAGACTCACACTCCATGTTCCTAAGCACCATGGAGAATATTAGGGTCCAGCCTAACACACTCATACTGGGTGACTTCAACTACCCCTCCATTAACTGGGAAAACTACTTGTGTACCAATACACTTGCCAAACGTTTCCTGGAATTCATTAATTCCAACGCCCTGGACCAGCTTGTTCTTATCTTCACTAGAGGTAGCAACATTCTTGACCTGGTCATTGCTAACATGAGCGACCATTGCTCTTCACCAATATCCAGCTCCTCTCTGGTTAGATCCAACCACAGACTAATCACCTTGGAAATCCACATCTCTCCCACCCCACCCCCCTGCAAAGGTAACTGTGAAGGCTGCCAGCCTAGCCAGATAGAATTTTATGGATAATTCTGTCATTTGTAAATATAAATGTAAACTACAGGTTTGTTGCTTTAAATGTAAAGAAATGCTGTTACAAAAATGTGGCAACAGTGCTCTCTACTGACCCAGTAAAAGCATGTGGTGACCCTTTGAAATTGACAGTGGTGCCGAAAAGTCTAGATGAAGAAATTCTTTCTGTTTTTTTAACCAAGAGTTAAACTGCTAGATTTAAACATGCAAATGTATTTTTATTGCTGTGTTCCTGACCAGCTGCAAGATAACAAAAGGGAAATGTTAAGAATGTAAATGTAGTTAATGCATAGCCTGGGAACACCAGGAAAGTGTAAAAAGATGATTTATTGTTTATCAAAACTACAATAGCAATTTAAACAGAGAGAACCAGAAGGCATTAAGCATTTTTGTCTTGATCATCCAACTCATCAGCACTCTGCCTGTCGTCTTATGTGAGTTGTCTTAGACTTGTGTTTTCTTTTAGATTAGCTAGGAACTATAATGTTTAGACTGTGTTTTTCTGTGATGTCAGAACTGTATTACTGAATAATTTTAAGTATTTCTGTGTGATCGCTGAACTCCTGACTAGCTCTGTATAGTAGAAAGCATTGTCTTGTGGTTTTAATTATTTATTATTAAATCTACAAATGCAACCACTACCAAAATCCAGGTACATGCACTTGAGAAAAAGAGCAAAACTGAAGTATAAAATCAGCACAGGCAAGGCTCCAGGTTCCAAGTAGTGAAAAGTTTAATATACAGCAAACAGATCCTTAAGATACACTAGCGCTTTCACCAATAGGCTTCATTAGATGTGATGTGTTAATACATGTCACTTCCTTTTAAATCCAAATTTAAAATCACATGACCAAAATATGTAAAATATTTAAAGAAACATATCTTAAAAATCAAGTAACTTATATAAATTACATAAAATGTCATTCAAGGCAAATATTACTACTTACGGTAATGGTTTAGATCTCACAGTTGGTCTCAAGGGAATACAATAATTTAATCCATGTCTAACATTAGCTCTCAATTTTATAATCCATTGAGTCTCTAACTCCTCTATTTTTAATCTAACATCACCCTCCCTTTTGTTTACATAATTCTTACCTATTGCCATAAAGCTAAAACAATGTGTGTGGTCAGTCTGAGCTGTGTGTTTTGCCAGAGCATTGAACATGCTCTTTTTATTTATATGGTACAGATGTTCTCTAATTCTTTCAGCATTCTGTCAATTTTACCGCCGTAGAAGTTTATACATATTTTACACACAGCCAAATAGATTATATGCATGCTTGTGCATTTAGCCCTAATGCTAAAATTAAAAACTTCATTTGTATCTGAATGTACAAAACTATTACTACTGTTTATATATATATATATATATATATATATATATATATATACAAAATATGAACATTTATTGCATGGATTAGTACTACCTCGAGTTTCTGTATTATAATTGTCTCTAGGATTACGTAAACATCTCCTAAGAGACTTTTTCTTCTTCTTCTCTTTCAGCTGATTCAGCTAAAAGCTGCAAGTAGCTCATATGGTGTTAATATTTAACTTTTGCCAAGCAGCAAGCAGTATAGGTTCACAATTTATCTGAGGGGGCATTTTTAATATTCTGAGCCCTCTTGGTATGGCTCCTTCTTTAATACAAGCCTCCATGTGAATTTTTTGGCAAAATCCACATTTGATGTAACTTCTGTCTCTATCTCAAGTTCAGTATTAAGTAATGGGTTAATATGTTCTCTCACCTTATTTAAAAATAACTCCGTATTTGGAACAGTCACATTTTGCATGGTAGGAGTATAATCCAATTCAGTTTTGTCAATCCGAGTAGCCATATTCCAGGAGGAGGTGGTGGGAAGAAGAAAGATTTAATCTATCTCAACATGTATTGACTCAAGAAGAACCGTCAATCCTTAACAAAGGACTTTCTTTTATTCCCACTGTTGATTCTAATATTTCAGATGATGTTTTGGAGAAAAAATTGTTTTCTCGTAACTTGATGTGTAAATTAATGTTCGGAGGTGAATGGGCAGAGAATATTGTAAATCATACCGCAGATAGTAACGCACATAATTATATGAATATATTTAAGAAACCTAGTACATATGTTCCCAAATTGAATCCTGTAGTACAAGCATTTGAAGAATTATGCAGCAATGATGTGTATGACTTGCATTATAAACAGCAGAAAAGTAATAAAAAATGAAGCCATAAACAATTTAACTTGAGTAAAACTGAATATGTAGCATTACAAGGCTTAGAAAATAACCAAGCAATTATGATTAGACCAGCAGACAAAGGAGGCCAAATTGTTGTTCTAAATAGAGACAAATATGATCCTGCTATGCTTTTAATGTTGAGTGTCAAAACTTTTTATATCCCCATAACAAAAACTGGGGTAGATCAAATGAAAGAAATAATTATTAGAATCAAGGAGACACAACATCGTGGAATTATTGATGAAAAATTGTGTCAATGCTTTATTATAGAACATCCCCTCATTCCCCTGATACAAGGTGTACCTAAAGTGCATAAAGCTTTATCATACCCCCCCATGAGACCTATAGTGGCTGGCAAGAAATGGGTTACTGAACCTATTTCTATATACATTGAGAAAATATTGAGACATATTTTTGGATAGCTCTGAAGTTGTATTTAAGGATGCTGAACATTTTCGTAGAAATCTTTATCTATATACTTCACAGTGAATTAAAGGTAAAAAAATCTTGCTTGTTACGTTAGATGTAGTTTCATCATTTATGACTATTCCGAACAATAAAAGCATAGAATATGCCATAAAGTGTGGAATATCTGAATAACAGCACAGATTTCTTAACTTTTACAGTGCAATGGTCAGGTACTAAGTGTATTGATTTTCTAGATGTTACTGTATACAAAGATGATAGTGGTAAGCCAAGTACTAAACTCTACAGGAAACCATGTAGGGTGAACCATCTACTTACCGGGGATATCATGCATCCAAAATACATTTTCAGAAATGTTGTTCAAAATCAATTTTATAGAGCCTCAAGGCTAAATGTTAGCAATGCAGCTTTTTAAGAACAAGTAAGCATTACAGGAGATGAATTATTAAGTAGGGAACTACTAGAGCTAAACCTTATTTCTCTGAGTTGACACAAAAAAGAGAAAAACAAGAAAATAGAAGCATAAAAAGTGTGCATGTCCTTTGCATATTCTAATAATATTAATCAGTATACCAGCATCATCAAGAGAAACTGGAATATACTTAAAACTAATGTACAAGTGAGTAGATTTATAGATACGGTTCCACAATTTGTTTTTAGAAATAAAAAGTCTCTTAGGAGATGTTTATGTAATCCTAGAGACAATTATACTATAGAAACTCGAGGTAGTACTAATCCATGCAATAAATGTTCATATTGTATATATATATATATATATATATATATATATATATATATATATATATGGATCTATATGAATAGATCGACAAGTCATAACATCGACATCCACTTCTTCGACACGAAATCACCAAGTGAAATAAGCGAAATGTCACATTACCGACAGTTACATGTTCGACAAAAAGCAGTCACTAATGAAATGCACCGAACAACTGCACAAAACCACTGCACTTACTAAAACATGGTATGCATGAGTAGCTGAATGAACACTCTGTAGCAGAAATGTAAATTGAATAAACATCTCCAGGTTGTCAGCAAATTGAGAGGCATCGGTGCAGAGCACATACCGCTGTCAGTAACGCGAGTATTGAACTTGTACACTGCCTCTCAATTTGCTGACAACCTGGAGATGTTTATTCAATTTACATTTCTGCTACAGAGTGTTCATTCAGCTACTCATGCATACCATGTTTTAGTAAGTGCAGTAGTTTTGTGCAGTTGTTCGGTGCATTTCATTAGTGACTGCTTTTTGTCGAACATGTAACTGTCGGTAATGTGACATTTCGCTTATTTCACTTGTCGGTGATTTCGTGTCGTGGATGTCGATGTTATGACTTGTCGATCTATTCATATAGACCCATATATATATATATATATATAAAAACAGTAGTAATAGTTTTGTACATCCAGATACAAATTACGTTTTTAATATTAGCATTAGGGCTACACGCACAAGCATGCATATAGTCTATTTGGCTGTGTGTAAAATATGTACAAAATTCTATGTCTGAAAAACTGACAGAATGTTGAAAGATAGAGTTAGAGAACATTTGTACCATATAAATAAAAAGAGCATGTTCAATGCTCTGGCAAAACTCACAGCACAGACTGACCCCACACATTGTTTTAGCTTTATGGTAATAGGTAAAAATTATGTAAACAAAAGGGGGGTGATGTTAGATTAAAAACAGAGGAGTTAGAGACTCAATGGATTATAAAACTGAGAGCTAATGTTGGACATGGATTAAATGATTGTATTCCCTCGAGACCAACATTGAGATCTAGACCATTACATAAGAAGTAATATTTGCCTTAAAAGACATTTTATGTAATTTATATAAGTTACTTATAAGATTTTTAAGATATGTTTCTTTAAATATTTTAGATATTTTGGTCATGTGATTTTAAATTTGGATTTAAAAGGAAGTGACATGTATTAACACATCACACCTGATGAAGCCTATTGGTGAAAGCACTAGTGTATCTTAAGGATTTGTTTGCTGTATATTAAACTTTTTACTGCTTGGAAACTGGTGCCTTGCCTGCGCTAGTTTTATACTTCAATTTATTATTAAATATTTTAAAACCTTTTAACTGTGGCTGGGTTTGTGTAGAGAAAAGTTAAGCTCTAAGAGTACATTGCATGTATATAAGGATCCTGTACCAAGTCACTCTAATAAGCCTTGACTGATTAGTCATACTACCAATTGGATAATAATATTGCACAGTAATAATTGGACACCCTTTTAAGGGCCTTTGGGTAGCTGATAATGTAAGCTGGGTGGTGGCAGCCGGTACTACTGTATAGTCTGGGTAAAAGGGGCACATCTGGAGAACCTGTGCCAGCCTTCCCCAGAAGTGTCTGTGTGGTTATATAACCTCTTATCTCAAAGTGTGTGTGTGTCAGCTACTTGGGCAGGGACACGAAGCACTGGTTGGACAGAGAGGGTGCTGGAGACTTTATCTTACCCAGCTGGCTGAGATGTGGATCCTATTGCTGTGCCTGTGGGGAGTCTTATTGGGGACCTGGAGAGCAAGGGAGCAACCAGCCCCAGACTGACTGTGATCTCTGTGGGCTCTTAAGGGAAATTGCACTTTACTGTGTGTATTTGTTATCCTTTCCTCATATATGAGATGTCCTCTCTGGTGTTAGTGGTGAGGATTGAGGCTCCTTGATTGCTGGGCCAGGGCACGGGTATCACAGAAACCACCATGACAAACTTCTCCTAAGCTAACTTTGGGCTCTTAAAAACAGAGGTGGCTAACTTAACGACACCCATGCAAATAGAGAATAGTTGCATGGAAGCCAATTTGGAGGTCCCCTGCCATGAACAAACTCTAAAACAGGAGGAGGAAACTGATGCGGAATAAGGTGAAGTCCTAAGACTCGAAAAACTCCCTTATCAGCCTCAACAAAAAGTTGAGATCCCTCATAAAATTCTCTAGCTAGCTATGAAAACAGAATTGCAGCAGATAGTAAAGACAAACCACAAGACCTTCTATAGTTATGTAAAGAATCTCCACGGCAATTCCCAGATTTGCTGTGAGCTACTGCACAATGGTACCTCCTATACTGAGCCAACAGATATTGCCAATATATAATGGTCGACAGATTCAGTGCCAACTTTACCCCACCCTCCAAAGGACCAATCACAATACCAGTAGATTGCCAGGCACCCAGTATTACTGCTGCACAGGTTAAAACAGCACTGTCCAAGGCCAGGAATACAGCTTCTATGGGACCTGACAATATCCTTGGCTGTGTCCTACATAAACTACAGAGTGAACTGGCACCTCACCTGTGTGCCCTGTTCAATCACAGCCTCACCACATGCTTTGTCCCTACCAAATGGCACACTGCTACAGTCATCCCTCTCCACAAAGGAGAAGTGACTACAGACACTGGGAACTGTCGCCTGTTAGCCTGACGAGTCTGATATGCAAAGCTGTAGAACGCATCATCATGGACCTAATAAACAAGGATATAGGGAATCTCCAAACTCTGGATCCCACACAGTTTGGTTTTGTGAAGGGTAGATCATGCCTGCTCAACTTGGTCAACTTCTTTGAGTCAGTCACCAGAGCTGTGGATGAAGGCAAGGTGTTTCATACAGTCTACCTTGATCTGGCCAAGGCCTTTGATACCATTCCCTACTCCGGAATCAGAGAAAAACACACTAAGCTAGGCATCAACCCCTATATCACTAGGTGGGTTGCAAACTGGCTCACAGGTAGAACCTACAGTGTGAAAGTAGCTAACTCCAAGTCATACTGCCGACCAGTCACGAGTGGAGTCCCACAGGTTTGAGCATAGGTCCTGTCCTGTTTGATATCTACATCTCATTGCTAAGGGTTTTGCATCCAGGAAGAAAGAGGTCATTGTCTCCTTCTATGAACCTATAAAAATCTACTCTTCCCTCATTAGGCCAATCATTGAGTACAATGTCCCATTTGGCATGTACCTCACTAAACACCTGCAACAACTGGAGAGGCCACATAAGTACCTCGCAAAGAGGATTTTAGGCCTTAAACAGTTGTCCTATATGGACAGACTCAAAATACTCTTAACTATTCTCTGTCTCATATCGCCTACTTAGAGACAATCTCTGCTCGACTTACAAAGCCATGTCTGACCCAGCTCTGTTAGAAATGCTACATCTAAAGAAATCACAATCCCTCTGCACCACATGCTTCAGAGACCTCAGCCTCATTACCACAATCAACAGAACATGTTGGAGGGACAGGGTCATAACCCAGAGACTGCCCATGCTATGGAATAGACTTCCCATACATGTCAAGCAGAGCACCTCATTTGCCCTCTTCAAGAGAAATCTTGATGAGTGGTTGGGAAATAGAAAATTCACCTGAGGGATCACTCCAGTGGCTTTATTCGACAGAGGCACTGGGAACTAAGGTCGGGTGGCACGATGCCAGGGTAGTCCTATGGGATAGGCTTGTAAAGGCTCCAGGGCCATTAGCCTATTACACATCTATGACCCCTATCCCATAGTCCAGACATATGGATAATATGGGAGATTTTTGTCACATGTAGTACACAAACAGTACTTGCCAGAAATTCCTGCAGCTCCTTCAGTGTTACTTTAGGTCTCTTGGCAGCCTCCCTGACCAGTTTTCATCTTGTCTTTTCATCAGTTTTGGGGGGATGTCCAGTTCTTTGCACCCTCACTGTTGTCTCTATTTTCTCCACTTTTTGATGACTGTCTTCACTGTATTCCATGGTACATCCAATGCTGTGGACATTTTTTTGTACCCTTCTCCTAACTGATAACTTTAAATAGTGAGATCCCTTTGATGCTTTGTAATTTCTCTGTGAACCATGGCTTTTGTTGTAGCAGGCAACTGAGTAAATGTCAGGAAAATCCTACTAGAACAGCTAAACTTTATTTGGGGTTAATCAGAGTCTCTTTAATTGATGGCAGGTGTGTACCCAAGAAGACTGAATGCTGTAATTAAATCAAAAGGTGCTTCAACAAAGTATTAGTTTAAGGGTGTGCACACTTATGCAACCAGCTTATTGTACGTTTTTTTATATTTTTTTCCCCTAACAGATTTGTTTTTCAATTGAATTGTACAGATTATAGGTCACATTAATGGTGGGAAAAGTTTTGAAATGATTTATTGTGGTCTCATTTTATATCCACTGTAAGTGTAGAGCATCAAAATACTATTTGTTCAACCATGAGAAATTAGAATTTGACACATCTAAACAGGCATTTAGGGGTCAAAGTTATTAATCGGCTGGAATGGGTAAGATTGCTGGAAGAGAGTGACAGTGGAGAGAATTCATGACAACTCTGGAAGATGCTGCCAGCAAACTTACTGAGAAATGCTGGCTACATGCTAACAAGCCCTACATTTCAGAGAAGGTGCTAAAAGTGATGGGGGTGTGAAAACGCTTAAAGAAATGTAAACATCGGTCACCAGAGTCCGCATAACAGTACTGAAATGTTGATGCCACAGTGCAAAGCAAAATGCATTACAGTCAAAGCTGCATGGCAAGAACAGCAGTGTACAGATGTTAAAGCTCTGTCAGTGAACAGCAGTACACCTAAAGCATATGACATTGTCCCAAAGATTAAGAGCTAATCTTGAGTCAAGACAAAGAATTATCAAAGGTGGTAACAGAAGCTTGAGTAACCTAAATAGTATCAGAGGACAGGGGAAGGAGTATCGAGGGCTATATCCCAGTAATGAGTCAGTGGACATCAGAAGGAGGATCGAGGGCTGTGCCACGATAATGAATCGGAGGACAATGGAAGGAGTATCGAGGGCTATATCCCAGTAATGAGTCAGTGGACATCAGAAGGAAGATCGATGGCTGTCTCACGATAATGAATCAGAGGACATTGGAAGGAGTATCGAGGGCTATATCCCAGTAATAAGTCAGTGGACATCAGAAGGAGTATCGAGAGCTGTGTCACTGTAATGAATTGGAGGACATTAGAGGAGTATTGAGGGCTATATCCCAGTAATGTGTCAGTGGACATCAGAAGGAGTATCGAGAGCTGTGTCACTGTAATGAATTGGAGGACATTGGAAGGAGTATCGAGGGCTATATCCCAGTAATGTGTCAGTGGACATCAGGAGTATCGAGAGGTGTGTCACTGTAATGAATTGGAGGACATTAGAGGAGTATCGAGGGCTACATTCCACTAATGAATTGGAGGACAGAGGGACTACTGAGGGCTCTGTCCCAGTAATGAATCAGAGGATGTTGAAAGAGTATTGAGGGCTATGTAGCAGAAATCTGAGGATGTTGGAAGGAGTATCGAGGGTTATGTCACAGTAATAAATCAGAGGATGTTGGAAGGAGTATCGAGGGTTATGTCAGTAATAAATCAGAGGATGTTGGAAGGAGTATCGAGGGTTATGTCACAGTAATAAATCAGAGGATGTTGGAAGGAGTATCGAGGGTTATGTCACAGTAATAAATCAGAGGATGTTGGAAGGAGTATCGAGGGTTATGTCACAGTAATAAATCAGAGGATGTTGGAAGGAGTATCGAGGGTTATGTCACAGTAATAAATCAGAGGATGTTGGAAGGAGTATCGAGGGTTATGTCACAGTAATAAATCAGAGGATGTTGGAAGGAGTATCGAGGGTTATGTCACAGTAATAAATCAGAGGATGTTGGAAGGAGTATCGAGGGTTATGTCACAGTAATAAATCAGAGGATGTTGGAAGGAGTATCGAGGGTTATGTCACAGTAATAAATCAGAGGATGTTGGAAGGAGTATCGAGGGTTATGTCACAGTAATAAATCAGAGGATGTTGGAAGGAGTATCGAGGGTTATGTCACAGTAATAAATCAGAGGATGTTGGAAGGAGTATCGAGGGTTATGTCACAGTAATAAATCATAGGATGTTGGAAGGAGTATCGAGGGTTATGTCACAGTAATAAATCAGAGGATGTTGGAAGGAGTATCGAGGGTTATGTCACAGTAATAAATCAGAGGATGTTGGAAGGAGTATCGAGGGTTATGTCACAGTAATAAATCAGAGGATGTTGGAAGGAGTATCGAGGGTTATGTCACAGTAATAAATCAGAGGATGTTGGAAGGAGTATCGAGGGTTATGTCACAGTAATAAATCAGAGGATGTTGGAAGGAGTATCAGGGCTTTTGTTACAGTAATGAGTCTGAGGACGTTGAAAGGAGTATCGAGGGTTATGTCCCAGTAATGAAGAGGATGAATTATCTTTGCCTTCAGATGAATTAGAAGCCACGTTATTGAACGCTGACCTTTGTGAGAATGTTGAACATGTTCCAAATTCAAAAACATCTGGTATTGATAATCTTCCTGCTTAGCTAATTAAGGCCAGATGTAACAGCAGTGATTTCTTGACCAGCTTCTGCAGTGCGATTCTGCAAAAGGACAAAAAGGCTTTACTTATGAAAATATCAGGAGCGAGAGCCTGCCAAGCACCAGACAGTATCCCTGATCACTCATGTACCAGGAGCAAGAGCCTGCCAAGCACTGGGCAGTATCCCTGATCACTCATGTACCAGGAGCAAGAGTCTGCCAAGCACTAGGCAGTATCCCTGATCACTCATGTACCAGGAGCAAGAGCCTGCCAAGCACTAGGCAGTATCCCTGATCACTCATGTACCAGGAGCAAGAGCCTGCCAAGCACTAGGCAGTATCCCTGATCACTCATGTACCAGGAGCAAGAGTCTGCCAAGCACTAGGCAGTATCCCTGATCACTCATGTACCAGGAGCAAGAGCGTGCCAAGCACTAGGTAGTATCCCTGATCACTCATGTACCAGGAGCAAGAGCCTGCCAAGCACTAGGCAGTATCCCTGATCACTCATGTACCAGGAGCAAGAGCCTGCCAAGCACTAGGCAGTATCCCTGATCAATCATGTACCAGGAGCAAGAGCCTGCCAAGCACTAGGCAGTATCCCTGATCACTCATGTACCAGGAGCAAGAGCCTGCCAAGCACTAGGCAGTATCCCTGATCACTCATGTACCAGGAGCAAGAGCCTGCCAAGCACTAGGCAGCATCCCTGATCACTCATGTCTGCAAAGTACTCTTCGATTCCTTCTAACGTTATACCATGAACAATACGTGAATGAGCGTAAGAAGAGATAGGGTTCAGAAATGGAGGGGGGTCACTAGATACCAAGTGTTCAAACTTTGAATGATCCTAGAGAAAGAAAGAAAAAAAGAATTCAGTCATTCTCTCTGTAGTGCATTTGTTGATTACAAGAAACGCTATGACTGAATTACTGCAAGTTGTAAAATACATTAAAGCATATGGTTAATGTTTCATTCATGTTACCAAAAATTTGTGTATACACCAGCAAGAGTCCATAAGAGTAGAGCGTGTTTTTTTCTGAACTTTAAGCGAAAAAAGAGTACAGCAGGGATGCTTCATTTCACTTCCATGTTTGTTTACATAGCAAAGAAGTGATGTGAAATTCTGTGTATGAATTGGGTACTAATGGCTTTCAAATAAATGGTAGGAATGTTAATAATTTACACTATGCAGATGATTAGATAAAGTCTCAAGAAACTAATCCCTTTAAATAAGTAGTGGAAAAATAAGAAAAACATAGCAGTAACATGACAAAATGAAACCTTTACCACATAAAGTTGTAAGTAATTTCTATGTTAAATTGTTAATCACTATGTAATCCAATGTAACTACTGTCTGTTTATTTTACTGTGGAGCTTTTCTCCCCGGGCCTCCGCTGAAAATGGACCCACGTCCAGTCGGACACTCCCGGTCAACAAATTTAAATAAATAAATAACGTCATGGAACATGTCTTGAGCAAGTGAGTACTTTTATTTATTTAGGTATCGGCATAATTCAAGACATTGACTGCAGTTGCAAAGTTCAGTCTAAAGAAAAATACCAAGTTGAGACTGCTCAAAACATTAGCCGGCAAGTTGCAATATGTAGGTGTGAGAGTTGGATACTTTAATAAAGGACATAAGGAAGGTCGAAGCATTTCATATGTAAGGGTTATCACAACATTGTGATCGGCCAAATGAATCGATCCTGAGAGAGCTTCAGACAAGATGCCACCTTGTAAATGTGATTGTGCGATAGAATAAGATACTTTGGTCACATCACAACAGAAGGAAAATTATCCACATCAATTTTGCTAGGCAAAGTGATAGGAAAACGATTGAGAGCAGCCCAAACTGTATGCGACGTATAATATGTGTAAAAGTAAAACATGTTCTGCTTTATTTGCTTTCCTGTTATTTATGTATGTCTTTGCCTTAAGTCTTAATTTAATAAAGGTGTTTATAAGAAGAAAAAAAAAGAGGACAACTGAAGTGAACACGTGATAAGTGAAGGACTGGAATGTCACTGGTGGATTGCAGTATAGCATCGCAAGATATTGGCATGTTATCGTGGCATGTGCATCAGTGAACGAAGAAGTCAAGCCATATGTTTGTGCATATGTTTGCAGCATAGTGGATTTTTAAAAGACTACCAAAATGCTATTTAATGTGTTGTAAAAGTGCTTGACGTCTTATTTAATGTGTGTATGTGTGTGTGTATATATATATATATATATATATATATATATATATGTGTGTGTGTGTGTGTGTGTATGTATATATACATATGTGGATTCATTACAGAAGCTTGAAATAATGAAATATTGAATTTCAGTATTTTGAGCCCAGAAAGTCGAATCGTAAGAACAGCGAAAGTTCAGAAGCGCGAAATTGTGTGGTGGTGTTTTGTGTGTGTTTGTATGTAGTGCAACCTCGGAGTTAGAATATTTAAGTAAGGGGGGTGTGAGGGCACATTGGGGCTTGCCCCCCTGCTTTCATGTAGTAGAGCAGTTTTGTGTGTATGTATGTGTGTTTGTGCGCGCGCGTGCAATAGTACTGCAAAATTCAAAATCTCCAGTGTGTGAGATTTTGAATTTCACAGTTTTGAGTTTTTGTGGGTTCGACTTTCTGGGCTCAAAATACTGAAATTCGATATTTCAGTATTTCGAGCTTCTGAAGTGTATCCATATATATATATATAGACACACACAAACACACTTGCATATGTGGCATGGAGCTAAAGATTCGATGTCTCCACTAATCATTATGGTAAAACATGCAGCAGAGGGGGACTGGTTTGTAACAGCTTTTGCAGTACAGTTCAAGGCATGCGCTGTAGCTAAAAATGGAAAAGAAATTTCAGTCTCACTCGGGGGGAATTGTGTGGCCAATTATATTCGACTCTTGGAAAGTATCAGCCTGAAAGCTGTTTGGAGGAAACACTGGAATAGCATGAATGTATCTGCACTGCTATTCTGGGAAAATCAAAAGAAAGTTGTGTACAATAATGAAAACGTCACAATGAATGTATCTTGTGCTCAGAAAAGAAGCAGCGACAAACTTCAGACTGATTTTAAGCAGGGAAGACGAGCAAGCGAATTGTGAAGTGTGCTCTTTTGTAATGATTTGGTAAAGCAGAAGTCGCCAACAAAAACCAGCTGTACATGAAGACTTCAGTACAGAGTCTATTACTCGGAGTTTAGCACTTTCATCCCAACATCTGCGACTTCAGAACTAATGACTGCATGCAATTATTCTATTTATGTACACACAGCTGTGCAGTCATCTGATTATGCTTATCACTTACAGTTTCAGTAAGCACAAAAACAATCCCCAGTAAAAATGTCCACTTAAAAAACTGTAGCATTGTTGGAATAAAGTGATGTGCAGTAATAAAATATTAAAAATAATACATCCGCACACACAAATGTAAAAAAAATAAAAATAAATGGATCAGCACAGTGTCAAAAATGTAAAAATTAGTATTAAATATGGAATATTAATAAATAAGTTACTCTTGCAGCTTTAATTTTAAAATACTAGTAATGAACACCATTTCATTATTACCTCGAGTTTGTGTGCCATATAGTCTGATTTGCCAGACAAATTCACTTTATTCTTACAAGGATTCCTGATCACCTCCTCTAATATTCCTGGGTACTGTCTCCAAAATAAAAAAATATTAAAAGATTTGCAAATCAAAGAACACTAGTGACTTTCTTCTTTCTAATTTCTCTTAAACGTCTTTTTATTTTTCCAAAATAAAAATACTCACGAAAAAGACAAGGTAGCAATGCAAACAACATATTTTGTCTGACAAATCAACTATAACAATGTATACTCCTTGAATTACCCATTATATTAATGGGATCCAGACATGCACGACTAGCATATGTCCAAATCACAAAACATCGAACACACAGACACGAAAGAGCTTCCGTGTATGTGTGCCTGTTTCGTAGATCGGACTACAATGCGGGTAAGGGAAAATTCCCTTTTCCCCACTGTGGTGCGATCTCGGAGTGAGAATATTAAAGTAGGGGGGTGTGGGGGTGCAGGGCGGCAAAGCCCCACTGCAGAAATGTAGATTTTTTTTTTGAACTACATATACACGGAAGCGCTTTTCGATGTTAAGCGCTTTCGTGTATGTGTGTTCGATGTTTTGTGATTCGGAAATATGCTAGTTGAGCATGTGTCCTAGACCCATATTAATATATGACCCATTAATGTATTTACATGCTTTGCACCTATCACATTTTTCCATACTTCCTGTCATTAACTGAAATTTTATTTTTTTCTAAAACCTGCATCAGATTCAAACTTTCTGCAAGTAAAGGTTGTCAAATCACCAAGATTTTCTTAATTTCATTGTTAAGTGAAAACTTAACAGTGAAATTAAGAAAGTATTAAGTTCATTGTTAAGTGATAAGTTCCAGTAATCTGATGTTTTCATTCTTCCTCGATGTAGGGGTTCGGATATGATCCTCTGATCCGACTCCATCGCATATACCAGACTATGGATCTAGCTCTTGAGCTCCTCCCTCTACCCATAATGCCACCCTACTCCATCCCCATTGGTTCAGATCTTGTTTGCTGCCTTCGCGAGCAGACACAGGTTCCACTCTTGAGCTGTTTTAGGAGATAATTTGTGAGTTTTTCAAGTTCTAAAAATCTCTCTTTTCTTTCTAGTCTTTTGACTACCCTCCCTCTAGTATTCGCTTGTTAGAAAAGACTTGTTTCCGTTCTTTTTGACAGCAGCTCTGATTGCCCTTGTTTGTATTTCTATGTACCCTTCATTTTGTCGGATATTTATTTATGTTGCTGGCATTTTCCCTTTTTTTCTTTTCTATTCCTGCTATTAAAAAAACAATAAAGATACTGTTTGTGTTGGTGTTACTTTCCAGGTAAGTGTTTGTTCCTGGTGTTACTTCTGTCATCATGGACAAACCTACAGAATTTAAAAAAATGCACTTCTTTTGGGCATAAGATCCCAAACTCAGATACCCGCAAGGAGTGCTTTCATTGCATTGGGGCCGGGCACTTGGGTACATCTTGCAAAATCTGCTCTACTTTTAATCCAAGAATCCTGGCAGGTAGAATAAACTCATTTTAAGGGGTCTTCTTCCCTGTATTCTTTAACTGGGGCTCAAACCCTCTCTAAAGCTAGTAAGTCTGCTCCTTGGGAGCACCGCAAACACACTCCATCTTAATCCCATAGGTCTTTATCAGAGCCGGTGTTAAAAAAAACAAAAGCAATCTTGGATCTGAGAGTGTCTGATCCGAAGACCTGACAATCACATCCAAAGCCTTCAGATCTTAAGGCTTTGTTCTAACCATTGTCATGTTGTCCAACACCACCCCCCCCCTTGGATCCTAAGGCATCGGATCCGAAGCCAGGAACATCCATAAACCAGTTTCCCCCACCTTGGCTACTCAGCTTGTCAAACTCCAAGGAAGCATTCTAGGGCCCCTATCCACCACTTCCTCTAGGTCCTCCAGAAGCTTGTCAGAAGCAGATGTGGATAGGATAATGCGAAAGTTCCTCATAGCTCAGATCCATATGGGGATCTTACAAGCTCCATCCTCTATCCGATCCTTGAGTATGTCTGTCATGTCAAAGACCATCCTGTCTTCTTCTCCAGTCCATATATGTTCATAGGTGTGTACTAGGCTAATAGCCCTGGGGCCTTTATAAGTGTAGCTATAGGACTTCCCTGGCCATAGTGCCACCTGACCTTAGTTTCCAGTGCCTCTGTCGAGTAGAGGCACTGAAGTTATCCCCGGGGTGACTTTTCTGTTTTCCATCCAGTCATCAAGATTTTTCTTGAAGAGGGTCAGCGAGTTGCTCTGCTTGACATGTATGGGAATTCTGTTCCATAGCATGGGCAATCTCTGGGTTATGAACCTGTCCCTCCAGCATGTTCTGTTAATTGTGGTAATGAGGTTGAGGTCTCTGGAGCATGTGGTGTGGAGGGATTGGGATTTCTTTAGATGTCGCATTTCTAACAGAGCTGGGTCAGACATGGCTTTGTAAGTCAAGCAGAGATCGCCTATAAGTAGGCGATATGAGACAGGGAATAGTTGGAGTTTTTTCAGTCTGTTCATATAGGACAAGTGTTTAAGGCCTAGGATCCTCTTTTGAGGTACTTTTGTGGCCTCTCTAGTTGTTGCAGGTGCTTAGTAAGGTACATGCCAAATGGGACATTGTACTCGATGATTGACCTAATGAGGGAAGAGTAGAGGGTGACATTGACCTCTTTCTTCTTGAATTCAAAACCCTTAGTAATGAGATGTGCCACATAGACTTTCTGACCACAGTGGCAATGTGGTGATCAAAAGAGAGCTTGCTGTCAACCTGTGTTCCCAGATCTCGTATAACGCCTTACGCGTTCAGTGGACTACCATTATTGTGGTAATTCATGGCAACCGGGTTTTTCCCAAAGGGGATGATGACACATTTTTTGGCACTGAGCTTAAGGCCATGGTTCTGACACCAGTCATTGGTCTCAGTTAGGCCAGTCTGTAGGATGTCAACATCACTTGAGGAGTTAATAATAGCTCCCAACTTGCAGTTGTCTGTGAACTTTGCCAGCCAGAGTCCCTTTGTGTTGACCTGGACTTCAGAGAAGTAGATACCAAACAGGAGAGGACCCAGGACCAAACCCTGTGGGACTCCATTCGTGACTAGTCGGCAGTCTGACTTGGAGTCAGCTACTTTCACACTGTGGGTTCTATCTGTGAGCCAGTTTGCAACCCACCTAGTGATATGGGGGTTGATGCCAAGCTTAGTGAGTTTATCTATGATTCCTGAGTGGGGAATGGTATCAAAGGCCTTGGCCAGTTTAAGGTAGGCTGTATGAACCACCTGGTCTTCATTCACAATTCTGGTGACTGACTCAAAGAAGTTGACCAAGTTGAGCAGGCATGATCTACCCTTCACAAAACCAAACTGTGTGAGATCCAGAGTTTGGAGATTCCCTGTTTATACCATCCATAATGATGCTTTCAATAGCTTTGCATAT
The DNA here is from genome assembly GCF_019279795.1 of Protopterus annectens. Taxonomy (NCBI): domain Eukaryota; kingdom Metazoa; phylum Chordata; order Ceratodontiformes; family Protopteridae; genus Protopterus; species Protopterus annectens. Next base: position 529,335 of record NC_056743.1, on the reverse strand, counting down.
CAGACTCCTCAGACAAATGGAGTGATAGTTCCCAGGGTCTGTAGTCGCCCCTACTTTGTGGAGAGGGATGACTGTAGCAGTGCGCCATTCGTTAGGGACAAAGCCTGAGGTGAGGCTGTGATTGAACAGGGCACACAGGTGAGGTGCCAGTTCACTCTGTAGTTCATGTAGAACACAACCAGGGATTTTGTCGGGTCCCATAGAAGCTGTATTCTTGGCCTTGGACAGTGCTGTTTTAAACTGTGCAGCAGTAATACTGGGTGCCTGGCAATCTACTGGTGGTGTGATTGGTCCTTTGGTGGGGGAGGGAGGGGTAAAGTTGGCACTGAATCTGTCAGCCAGTATACTGGCAATATCTGTTGGCTCGGTATAGGAGGTACCATTGTGCAGTAGCTCAGAGCAGATCTGGGTATTGCCATGGAGATTCCTTGTATAACTGTAGAAGGCCTTGTGGTTGCATTACTATCTGCTGCAGTTCTGTTTTCATCGCTAGCTTTAGAGGATTTGATGAGGGATCTCAACTTTTTGTTGAGGTTAATAAGGGAGTTTTTCCAGTCTTGGGACTTCACCTTATTCTGCATCAGTTTCCTCCTTCTGTTGTAGAGTTTGTTTATGGCAGGGGACCACCAGATTGGCTTCCTTTTTTTGGAGGAGAACATCTTTTTTCTATTGGGTATGGCGAGATCCATGCATTTGTGTACATGTTCATACAGTGCATTGGTGTATTACTCTCTGGTCATGCAACTATTCTGTATTTGCATGGGTACCGTGAAGTTAGCTACCTCTGTTTTTAGGAGCCCAAAGTTAGCTTTAGAGAAGTTTTTCATGGTTGTTACCTTTGGGGGGGGGGGGGGGGGATGTGGATTTCCAAGGTGACTAGTTTGTGGTCGGATCTGACCAAGGAAGAGCTAACTACTGCTGTAGAGCAATTGTCACCCATGTTAGTAATGACCAGGTCAAGGATGTTGCTACCTCTAGTGGGGGTAAGAACGAGCTGGTCCAGGGCATTGGAATTAATGAACTCCAGGAAACATTGGGCAAGTCTATTCGTACATGAGTAGTTTACCCAGTTAATCGAAGGGTAGTTGAAGTCGCCTAGTAAGACAGTGTTAGGTTGGATCCTAATATTCTCCAGGGTGTTTAGGAATGTGGAGTAGTGGTTTTGGAGTCCCAGGATCCGAGATCCCTGAGAGGTTTGGTGTCTGATCCAAGGAAGGTTCCTTCCTCCACTCTGACTGCTTCCTTGACTGTTTCTGTTTTGATTCCCTCAGATCAGAACGGGTCCGCAGAGCTGAAATGTGGTATGCATCCCTCCCCCTCGAAGCTTCATCCCTGGACAGTTTGGATCTCATTCTGCCCCTTGAGTCTCGGATCAGGGGGTGGCCTAGAGCTACCCTCTTCGGTATCTTTGCCTCTGAGAGGGTGGGTTGAAGCTCCTCCTGGTCCGTCGGCTTTTGAGGTGGTGGAAGAGGCTCTTTCTCTCCAAAGGGAACCGTCTTCTCGTGTTCCAAATCCTACCCCATTTCTCTCATCGGTTCCGAGCTGTGACTTGGTCAGACCTATTCCACAGAAAGCGCTGGCTGCAATAAGTGTCCAGTCAGTTCCAGCGGAGGAACTTTCCCTGTCTTCCGTCACCTCTCCAGAACATTCCCACAGGAGAGGTGCACCAGAAAAGAACGTGTAAAAGGAGTTACATAGACTCCCTCATGGAGGATACCGACTTTGATGAAGGAGAGGGGACCCCCCCCCCAGGTCACCACCGGACATCTCCTTTGGAGTTATTTTAGGGATCCTGGTGGTTGGTCATCCCAAAATCCCTCACCTGAAGAGACAGTGTTTTGGAGTCTTTCGGTTTTGACCTGTTTATGTTTTGGGTGACCCCCATCCGGCAGATGAACTTATTGATCTGGTTTCCCACTGGGCATAGAAAGAGCCAGATATGGTCGAGCCCATCCCCAAACATCCCAACAAGTTTTTGGCCACACCTACAGGCAAATCCCACTGGAGCAAAGGAGTCCCAGCTGGTGCTATGGTGATGGCAGCAGCCACTAAGAAAGAGCTAGCAGAACAGAGCTCTTCTGTCCATCCACCTAACAGAAAGTCTGGACCATTGGACAGATTTAGAACGTGAGTGCTTGCCTCAGCTACCTTTACTCAGAGGTCACTAACTGCCTGGTGCATTTATTAGACTTCAGGTAGTTTTGACTAAAGAACATTCAGATAGTCTCTTGAGTCTATGTCTGCTGAGGATTTCAAAAGGATATCCTGTCAGCTGGCGACTCTTATCTATATCGAGTGCTTCAATGAGGTTAGTCTCGCACACAGCTGAAGGTACCTCATGAGCAGCCAGTTCAGGCATCACCATAAAGAAACATGCCTGGATGTGGCTATGTGACTTTGAGGAGCCTATTAAGACTTCCTTTATTAATGCCCCATTTGATGGTGCTTCCCTGTTTGGGCCATCAGTAAAAGATACGCTTACCTACAGCAAACGAGATGGAAAGAACCTGTCTGCCATAAGGATCAGATTTTGTACTACTCAGCAAACTTTCACTAGGAACTAGAGAGGCAGTAAGAAAATGTGGTTCTGTAAATGTCAGGGATATTTTCCAGAGTCACAATGGTAGATGTCACCATAGAGGGAGAGGAGGTCTGTGGAATCATGGCTTTAGAGACTCATGTGCAGACAGACCCTTTCAGTGCTCCTGAAATGCTGCCCAACTCTTCAGCTCTGGAGGCAGTTGGGAGATGATTCTGTTTGCACCTAGATGCCTGCGCATGTACAACCTAAGACTTTATGGGTGCTAAGAATAATATCCGGGGCTATTACATACCATTTTCCCCTCTTCCTCATCACCAAAGGAAGAAACTTCCATATGTTTCACCCAGTCAGATGAAGGCTGCAGCAGAAGAAGTCCAGAAGCAGCTAGAAGAGAGAGTTATCCAAAAGATCCCACCAGACCAGATAGGATGCAGAACTTATTCATGCTTCTTCTTAGTGCCAGAGAAACCAGGGGACCTCAGACACAGTTTGGACCTAAGCAAACTGAACTAGTATGCAAAGAAAGCAAAGATGCCCTTCTATTTTAATGTTGCAGTATTCTTAACATTTAGGAGATCCTCTGCCCCAAGTGACCTGATGTCCGGTCAGCATACAGCAGCTTTTAGCTACTGCAAGTAAGTGGGACATCGCACGTATGGCTTGCTGAATGGCAGCTATAAAAGGACACTCGCACATACAATCCTCAGAACTTCTCTGTCGCCATTCGGAATGCTTGACTCATACATTGGTGGGCTGCCTGTTTCCATTTGCTGCTTACAACTTTCAAGTAAGTGCCCTGTTGGGGTTTTATTTTTATTACTACTGCCTTTTTTGTTTAGTTCATGTCATCCAAAAAAGGCAAGTGTAGGTGTGGAAGGCAAATTCCACATAAGGGTAGCCAAGATCTTTGTTTTGTCTAGGTCCTATAGCCGGCCTTAGGCATAGGCCAACTAGGTGGCCGCCTAGGGCGCCACTCTAGCAGGGGTGCTTTTCCAGTATTTATTTAATGTAGGTAGACCAGGATGGGGGCACCGGGTGGGGTGGTGGGGAGTGCCGTGGAGCCCTTTTGCCTAGGGCACCAGTTGACCTAAGTAGGTCCACATCATGACCACTGTTCCTGTGCTATTTGTCAAGCCATTTTCCCAAAGAACTTGCAGAGCCATCTTTTGCCTTTGAACCTCTACTTAGCAGATGACCAGCATTTGAAAAGATAAAGATGTTATGGAAGGTTCTGTGGGTCCTTTGGCTGAGCCAACTTTGAAGAGGAGGATCAGTAAGCCTAGGCCTGAATCCTCTTTCCGCCAGTGTATCCCTGCGGTACATTTGGAGGTTGGATCTGGTTCTTTGGTGGACACCGCTGCGGAGGCTATTAAAGAATCCGACCTAGGCACGTCCTCAGAGGCAGTGCAGACATCCATTTCGGGCAGACAAGGGGAAGCATGGCTTGCTGTGTTGGAAGGGTCCAGAGACATACCTCAGGCTTTATTTAGGGAAGAAGTCCCGATGTCATTTGCTGAAAGCACATCTACATTGGGTCCTTCAGCTTGCTGTCAGAGGTGCATGTTAAGAAAAAAACAAGGCATCTTCAGGCCCCTAAATGGCCTCAGTCTGACTGGGATACTTTTTCGCAGGGATTGCTGAAGGCTTTAATGGCTCTTAAGCCTTCTGCTGCTGGTTCTGTCCCTCTTCAGGCCCCTAAATGGCCTCAGTCTGACTGGGATACTTTTTCACAGGGATTGCTGAAGGCTTTAATGGCTCTTAAGCCTTCTACTGCTGGTTCTGTCCCTCTTCAGGCCCCTAAATGGCCTCAGTCTGACTGGGATACTTTTTCGCAGGGATTGCTGAAGGCTTTAATGGCTCTTAAGCCTTCTGCTGCTGGTTCTGTCCCTCTTCAGGCCCCTAAATGGCCTCAGTCTGACTGGGATACTTTTTCGCAGGGATTGCTTAAGGCTTTAGTGGCTCTACTTTAATGGTTCTACTGCTGGTTCTGTCCCTCTTCAGGCCCCTAAATGGCCTCAGTCTGACTGGGATACTTTTTCGCAGGGATTGCTGAAGGCTTTAATGGCTCTTAAGCCTTCTGCTGCTGGTTCTGTCCCTCTTCAGGCCCCTAAATGGCCTCAGTCTGACTGGGATACTTTTTCGCGGGGATTGCTTAAGGCTTTAATGGCTCTACTTTAATGGTTCTACTGCTGGTTCTGCCCCTTCTTTTACTTCTTCCCCTGTTAAGAGGGTTAGTGAACAGCAGTTTTCAGAGGTTGAGTCTTCATCTGATGAGAATTCCTTGGCATACTCCATTCAAATAACGTCCCCTTTAGAATATGCTTCCCCTGAGGAAGAATCCAACGGTGCTAATTCTCCAGTGTAAGAAATATCTTTCTGTCTGTTAACCAACACAGATATTTCATGACTTGGGAAAAACGTCCTCTTTCAGGGGCATTCCTCATCCTCCTCCAAACCAGTTGGATTTGTTTCCCCAGGTTCTAGAAGAATTACTTACTCAAGGTACAATTCAGCATGTTCCTCTGGGCCAAAGGGGAAGGGGGTTTTACTTGAGAATGTTTCTTGTGCCCAGAAAATACGGTCCTTCGAGACCCATTCTGGACCTTTCCCATTTAAACAGTTGTCTAAAAGTTCCAACTTTTCGCATGCTGTCTTTACAAACCTTGTTTCATTCTCAGGCCTACATGGCTTCTCTGGACATCAAGGATGCCTACCTTCACATACCTATTCATCCTCTTTACAGGAAATGTTTACGTTTCTCTCTGGCTTCCTTGCACTTTCAGTTCTCTGTCTTTTCTTTTGGTCTATCCACTGCCCCAAGGGTATTCACAGTGTTTGGCCACAGTGATTGCTTATTGCAGGGTCAGAGGTATTCAGGTATATCCATACTTGGATGATCTCCTTTTCCTGGCTCCTGTTCCAGAATAGTTAATTCAAAATCTGCAGTTTGCCATCTCCCTCCTGCAAAGGTTGGGGTTCACAGTAAATTAAAAAAAAATCATTTCTTACCCCTTCTCAGGATCACATTTTCCTAAGGTGCAGGCTAAGAACAGACCTCATGATGGCTTTTCTTCCACCAGAAAAGATTCTGTCTCTCACTTCCTTTTTCCACAGTCTGCTGTCTCTTCCATCTCTAAGTGCCAGGGAATTTCTAAGACTACGGGGGTTTATGGCATCCACAATACCTATGGTACCCCTTGCAAAAGTTCACACGAGGATGTTTCATTGGTACCCAAAATCAGTTTGGATGCAGCATGCTCATCCTCTCCAGTTTGTACTTCCTCTTCTCTCATGCTTGAAATCAGAGTTTCTTTGCATGATTCAGCAATTTTCTCTGAATCTAGGCCTTCCTGTTCATCAGGCTTAACCAATTGAGTTGTCCACAGATGCCTCAGACACAGGTTGTGGGGCAACCTTTGCTTCAAAAAAGGTTCAGGGTCTCTGGGCCCCTTCTCAAATAAAGGAGCATATCAGTATCAAGGAAATGAGGGCCCTCATTCTAGCTCTACAGGCTTTCCATCCTCTGTTTCATCCTGGACCTCTGCAAGTGTTTATGGACAACACCACAGTCCTCTGGTGTGTAAATAAGGGGGGACAAAATCATATCTTCTTTGCAGATTGGCTCTGATGGCATGGAACTTGCAGTTCAGTGCTAGGTGATGCTTCAAGCAGTTTATATTGCATCCTCTCAAAATTTGGTGTGAGACACTCAAAGCAGGTCCATGTCGCAATTCCACAAATGGATGCTTCACAGGGATGTGGTTCTGGACTTGCCCCATCAGTGAGGTACTCCTCTAGTGGATCTTTTTGCCTCTCCTCTGAACAGACAACTTCCTCTTTTTTATGCCAGAGTTCCAGGTCCTCTGGTTTGGAAGGTGGATGCCCTATCTTTCTCATGGAAGGGGTTGTTTCTTTATGCATTCCCCCACTTCTCTCTCATACAAAACATTTTGCTCAAGATTCAGCAGGACAGACCAAAATCTTCCTAGTGACTCCCTTATGGCCAAGACAGCATTAGTTCTCTCCTCTTCTGCATTTAGCCAAGGGCAGTCATCACAAGTTACCTCACAGAGTGGACCTTCTCACACAGGACAAAGGATCTCTGCTTCATCCACATCTGTCATCTTTACAACCGACTCTGTGGGTGATAAACGTTTGATTCCTTTCAGACACCGACTCTGTGGATGATAAATGTTTGATTCCTTTCAGACACCGACTCTGTGAATGATAAATGTTTGATTCCTTTCAGACACCGACTCTGTGGATGATAAATGTTTGATTCCTTTCAGACACCGACTCTGTGGATGATAAACTTTTGATTCCTTTCAGACACCGACTCTGTGGGTGATAAACGTTTGATTCCTTTCAGACACCGACTCTGTGGATGATAAATGTTTGATTCCTTTCAGACACTGACTCTGTGGATGATAAATGTTTGATTCCTTTCAGACACCGACTCTGTGGATGATAAATGTTTGATTCCTTTCAGACACCGACTCTGTGGATGATAAACGTTTGATTCCTTTCAGACACTGACTCTGTGGATGATAAATGTTTGATTCCTTTCAGACACTGACTCTGTGGATGATAAATGTTTGATTCCTTTCAGACACCGACTCTGTGGATGATAAATGTTTGATTCCTTTCAGACACCGACTCTGTGGATGATAAATGTTTGATTCCTTTCAGACACCGACTCTGTGGATGATAAATGTTTGATTCCTTTCAGACACCGACTCTGTGGATGATAAATGTTTGATTCCTTTCAGACACCGACTCTGTGGATGATAAATGTTTGATTCCTTTCAGACACCGACTCTGTGGATGATAAATGTTTGATTCCTTTCAGACACAGACTCTGTGGATGATAAATGTTTGATTCCTTTCAGACACCGACTCTGTGGATGATAAATGTTTGATTCCTTTCAGACACCGACTCTGTGGATGATAAATGTTTGATTCCTTTCAGACACCGACTCTGTGGATGATAAATGTTTGATTCCTTTCAGACACCGACTCTGTGGATGATAAATGTTTGATTCCTTTCAGACACCGACTCTGTGGATGATAAATGTTTGATTCCTTTCAGACACCGACTCTGTGGATGATAAATGTTTGATTCCTTTCAGACACCGACTCTGTGGATGATAAATGTTTGATTCCTTTCAGACACCGACTCTGTGGATGATAAATGTTTGATTCCTTTCAGACACCGACTCTGTGGATGATAAACTTTTGATTCCTTTCAGACACCGACTCTGTGGATGATAAATGTTTGATTCCTTTCAGACACCGACTCTGTGGATGATAAATGTTTGATTCCTTTCAGACACCGACTCTGTGGATGATAAATGTTTGATTCCTGTCAGACACCGACTCTGTGGATGATAAACTTTTGATTCCTTTCAGACACCGACTCTGTGGGTGATAAACGTTTGATTCCTTTCAGACACCGACTCTGTGGATGATAAATGTTTCATTCCTTTCAGACACAGACTCTGTGGATGATAAATGTTTGATTCCTTTCAGACACCGACTCTGTGGATGATAAATGTTTGATTCCTTTCAGACACCGACTCTGTGGATGATAAATGTTTGATTCCTTTCAGACACCGACTCTGTGGATGATAAATGTTTGATTCCTTTCAGACACCGACTCTGTGGATGATAAACGTTTGATTCCTTTCAGACACCGACTCTGTGGGTGATAAACGTTTGATTCCTTTCAGACATAGACTCTGTGGATGATAAATGTTTGATTTCTTTCAGACACCGACTCTGTGGATGATAAATGTTTGATTCCTTTCAGACACCGACTCTGTGGGTGATAAATGTTTGATTCCTTTTCTGAGGATGTCCTTAGGGTACTGCAGAAGGCCAGAAAACCCAATACTAAAAGATCTTACTTATCTGAATGGAAGAGATTTTCTACTTGGTATCTTTCATGGAATCTGGATCCACTTTCAGTGGATATTCCAGCAGTTCTTTACTACTTGTGTGAGTTACTTAAGAGTGGTTTGGCTTATTTCTCAGTGAAAGTTCACTTGAAAGCCATTTCTGCTAGGCTGCCATTGACTCCTCCTTTAGCTTCTAGATTGGAAGGACCTCTCTCCCTCTGATCCCGTGTATAAGGGATGAGTTTCTCTGGTGGGCAGAGGCCTGTACTAGGAACAAGTGTCTTCCCTTCATCTCTAACCCTACCAGCCAGTCCATCACCACCGACACCTCAGACATTGCTTGGGACACTCACCTAGCAGGCAGGTGCACCCAAGGTCTTTAGGATGTCCAGCAACTTCACTTGCACATCAGTCAGAAAGAAATGATGGCAGTACAAAAGGCTCTGACATCTTTCAAACCCCATCTCAGACCAGGGGTTCTTATAAAAACAGACAACACAGTAATGTGGTATATCAACAAACGGGGGGACCCAGTCTTACCCCCTTTGAAGGTTAGCCATGAGCTACTGGCTTGCAGCCACCTCCATGAGTCTGCACCTAATTACCCAATATCTTCCAGGGGTCAACAACACCCTGGCAGACCACCTAAGCAGAAACTTACTGGACCCCCAGGAATGGCAGCTCCACAAGGAAATCTTTCTGCAAATCACTCAGGAGTGGGGGAATCCGGAAGTGGATCTCTCTCTGCCTCGCACCTCAACCACCAGCTGCAAAAGTTCTGTACCAGGGTGTATCACCTCCTAGCGTGGAAGGTAGATGCCTTGACCTTCCCCTGGAGCTCCCTCTTTGTGTACACCCTCCCTCCTCTGCTCCTTATTCCCAAAGTACTGATCAGAATAAGGAAGGAGAGACCAAAGGCCATCTTCATTGCTCCAGATTGGCTCAGACAGCATTGGTACCCTTTACTGCTCAGCCTGACCTTACAGCCCCCCAAGCAACTTCCCTGATCTCAGACCACTTGACCCAGGGGAGGGGGAAGATACTGCACCCAGACTTACAGATTCTCAATCTTTCAGCATGGCTTATACCTTAAAAGCTAACAAGGAGTCCCTGTTAAGCAAACAGGTCCTAGACAGCATCACAGAGGCCAGAAGGCCCAGCACCAGAAACTCATACGCAGGAAAATGGAAAGGATTCTGCTCCTGGAGCCAGTCCAAAGGGACCAGTACCTCCCATCCTTCTATCCCGCTTATCTTGGATTACCTAGCCGAGTTGCTCCATAGTGGCCTCTCTTTCACCCGAGTGACACCTCCTACTGCTCCTCTAGGCATCAAATATTACTTGTTTATATTTGCATTAATAATTCCAAAACCATGCTATGTGCAAGATATCAGAATATTTTATCTTGAAGCATACATGATGGCAAACACAATTGTATTGATATTTGACCTCTGTCAATGAGTATTTGTTAGAACTGTAAGGCGATAACTTCATTTTTAAAGGCTCAAGGCCGCACCCTCTGAGAGTTAAAGGTACACACTCAAAAGAGCTGTACTGTTGGGAATAAGTTAAAATCCATGTCTCAGCCATTTTTGCTCATTTCATTTCAGACCCCACCCCTCTTCTCTCATTCTTTGATTAAGCAATTCCTCAGAGGGGCTTCTAATATCAGCAAAACCACAAAAGATGTCAAAAAACAATTCCAAATACTACGAAGACCACCACAGCTACAAAAGTAGGAAAATGTAATACACACTTAGCGCCTCAGCATGAAATGCCGTCCAAGAGTTAAAAACATCATAATACATGTACTTAAATACATCCAGTAATTACCTTAATTAATAATCAACTCAATAAAACAGTTATTTAAATTACATATTTCCAATTACACTCTCTGTTAAGCCCAAAGGGCTCCAATGTGCCGTACTTTAAAATAAGCAATGTTTCCTTCTGTAGCAGTTTATTGTTAACATTTTTAAGTTCCCCAAGTAATACATCTACCTTCTCTAACACACAATCTTTCATCAGTCTTAGAATTATGATAATATAAAAAATGGGCCCCTAAAGGACTTTCTAATCTCTTGTTTTTTATGTCCCTAATATGTTCCTGCATGCGTACTTTAAAACTTCTGTATGTCTCTCCTATATAATACAAATTGCAAGTACACTTTAATGCATAAACCACTCCCTCAGTGCAGCAGGTGTAATGGGATCTGGGAGTGAACTGTATTCTATTAATATATGTGAAATAGGGCACCAAATATTTACAAATCGAGCACTTATTACAAGGAAAGGTTCCCTTGTCTTTTATTCCACTTGCATTTATATTACTAGATGGCAAACAAAAATAATTATGTACTACCATATCTTTCAAATTTCTGGCTCTCTTATAAGAGATTTTAATTTGCTCTGGTAGCAAATAACACAATTCCTTATCTCTTAATAACATGGGCCAAAACTGTTTTACACACTGTACCACTCTATTTGTAAGTACATTAAAGGTAGTAACAAAATAAATTTCCTTTTGTGTCTGTCTACCCAAAACTCTACTATTATTATTTTCAACTATATAATTTCCCTATTTCTAAATAAAAATCTATCTCCTTTTCTCTTTTGTCCATCTCTAAGTTCAAAAATGTTTAACTTTAGCCTCCATTACCTGTTGCTCATCATAACCTCTATTGAGGAACATTTGTTCAGCCATGTTTATTTCTGACCTAAAAACTTCTTCTGTACTACACAATCTGTTAATTCTCAAGAATTAATTATAGGGCAAAACAGCTAACAAATGCCCGGGATGACAATTATTTCCATACAAAAACTGGTTTCTATGTGTGAATTTATTATATAGACCTGCATTCAGTCTATCCAGTTTAATATCTAAAACATTCACACTATGACCCAATTGTATTCCATCAGATGTTAGGCCCATTGAATTAACTTGTAAATCTTTTACAAACATAGCATCTTCCATTTTTCCTTGACATAAAAAATCAAATCATCAATAAATCTCAAATATAAAAGAACACTTGCTTTATAAAAGCTATGTGGGTATATATTATCTATTTCAAATTTAACCCATAACTAAATTTGCATACATGGGGGCAAATGCAGCCCCCTTGGGCGTACCCTGCAATTGTTGAAAAATGTCACCATTAAAAGTAAAAAAAATAATTTTTTAAGCAGAAAGATACCAATTCAATGAGAAAATGTGACATAGGTGACTCCCCCCAAAAAATAAAAAAAGAGATTGAATGCTTATTTCATGTTTTATAGTTGTATATAAACTTTTAACATCTAGGCATAGTCAGAACATAGAATCATTCCACTGCATAGTTTTAATCCTACTCAAAAAGTCCTGGCTATCCCCAACATAAGAGGGGATTCCTAAAACATACTTTTTCAAGTATTCATGTAATAAATTACTAATAGGCCTCAAAAAATATTTTTCTGCAGATACAATTGGTCTACCACTCAAATTTTCTAAACCCTTATGTGTCTTGGGAACACAGTGAAACACTGCAATTGTACTATTTTCAACCTGAAACTTCTTAGATAAGTCATGGGTAGTAAAATATCCCAGTCTATGTCATTTATCTAATAACAATATATATTCTTCCACAGCCTTATGATAGTTCGAAATATCACACCTTTGATAAACATCTGCGTCATTAAGATGAAAATAACAAATATCCAAGTACTGTGTGAAATGTAAAATTACAATTTGATTTCCCTTGTCAGATTAACTACTGTATTTCTATTGGCACAAAATTCTAACCATTGATCTTTAGTTATATTGAAGCAAACAGACTTATTATTCATACATGCCTCATATAGTTGATCAATTTCATAATTAACAAGAGAAATATATCCCTGTATATTACTGTTTGTAAATGGAGGAGTAAAATAACTTTTTGCTGTAATGGCACTTGTATCCAAATTGTCATAGGCATTATAAACTTGTTCATTAGACATATCCGGTATAGATGAACATGAAAAAAAAGATTCATCTGAATCAGTACTGTCATCCACAATATTATTTTCATCTAGAACATTCTTATTTTTAGAAAAATAATCAATTAGATGCTACTTTCTACTAAGCAGAAAAATTTCCATTTTTAACACATGCAATCTAGGTAGGGCTGTAGGAATATACTTAAGTCCCAAGTTCAAAACAGACAATACTGTATTTGAAATATCACAGTTAAAAACGTTAAGCACAAAATTATTATCAGAAATATATTCATCAAGTCCAACGGGTTCTTTTATTATATTGTCCTTTAAAGTTCGTACCAAAATGTTTCTGTTGTCCCCAGTCATTCCGGCTGCTTTTGCCATTTGTAGTATTTGGGCTTCTAATATCAGACCTCCCAGAAGGCCTCCACACCACCCTGGGACTTGAATTGTGTTCTAAAAAAATAACCTTGTTCTTTCAAACCTGCTGCTTCTACAGAATTGAAATACCTCTCCTGGAAGACTGCCTTCCTGTTAGCTATCACCTCAGCCAGAAGGGTATCAAAGCTTCAGGCTCTCATGGCTGTTGAGCCCTTCATCATTTTCCATGCAGACAGGGTCTCCCTGAGGACTAACCCCTCCTTTATGCCCAAGGTAGTATCTGATGTGATCCTCAACCAGGCCATACATCTACCCACCTTCTTTTCCAACCCTCAAAACAAGGGGGAAAGAATTCTGCACTCACTAGATGTGCACAGACAAATCAGATACTATATGGAACGTGCTAAACCTTTCAGAAAAACAGGCCAACTTCTTGTCAGCTTTCCCCCTGGGGCAGAGGGGAAGCCCATTTCCAAACAAACCATTTCCAAATGGATATCACACCGTATTCATTTTTGCTACAGACTACATGGACCCATGACTCTAACCTTTCCTTCCACACTTCTCCTCAGCTTTGGGAATCCTCCCACCGGTGATGACTACAACAGAGAAGCACGAAGAACATAGTACAGTTGTGTACACTTGCCGTAAATGTAGATGTTCAAGTGTATTCACTGTTGCAGTCCTGGTTTCCCTCCCTCTATCCCCCATATAGCATCTTCCCCTAGGGGGATATAAGCTTCCCACAGTGGATTTTGGCCACCAGGGCCACTTTTCCTTATTTCCTCGTGCTTCTGATGGGTTAGGGCAAGAAAAACTGATGTAATGATGTCGGCTACCTTGCTTTGTAGCACTGATGACCTGACGTCAGACTACAGGCGACTGCAGCCGACACAAAAAAACATTGACTCTGGTATTTGGGCCAGACAAGGGCTACCACAGCAGGGATAGCCCCATAGGTGATGACTGCAACAGTGAATACACTTGAATATTTACATCTATGGTAAGTGTACACAACTGTACTTTCTTGTAAAGCTCACTCCACTAGGTATGTGGCTTCCTCTGGTGTGTGCATTAAAGGTTGGGATACTAACACGGTACTGGAGGTTGCCAGTTGTTCTTCAATTCATACTTTCGCCACACATTACAAGCTGGATAGCATTTCGAAATCCAGGGCTGTTTTCTAGAACCATTTTTCATGGCTTTGTAGAAAGTTCATCTGTTCCTTCCTCCTCCCAGGTTTCCTGCTAAGCTTTGACATTCCCCCACATGTTAAGAATACTGCAATATTAGAATAGAAGGGGATAGAGTAGTTGTGTAGTTCCTTTTTTCCAATTATAAAGGAATTCCCAATACTCTTCTAGCATGTCCAAAGGTCAGTTGTCAATCTCCTCTCTGGTCCAGCTGGTGAATCTGGGAATCTTGAGGCAATGTTACAACTGCCTCATGTACACAGACAACCCTCTCCTCCTCCCAACAAATTCCAACACATGTGAGAGATGCAACCATATAGCCAAACTGGAGGCTAAGCTCTCTCAACTCAGTACTGGCATAACCAGTCAGGAGGAGAAGGAAACCACACTCACTACAATTCCAGTTTCACATAGACCTACCACGACAGCAAACCAAACACATAAACACACAAAAACATACTCGGAGGCTCTAAATAAAAATCTGCCTAAGCAGCAGAGACCTCCAAAGCAGACACCCAAGCAACCGCTACCCCAAAACAAAACATGTGCAACACATAGCTCACAAAGCCAGAGTGCCGAACAGTCACAGCCCTTAAGGCTAAACAACACACCTGATACACTTGTAATAGGTGACTCTATCGTCAGGCACACTGACGTCCCGCTCACCAGGCTGAACAAGGAGAAGGTCACGGTGAGCTGCCTGTCGGGCGCTAGGATCCGCCACATAACACAAGCACTCAGGTCACTCCAAGGCAAGTACAAATATGACTCAGTCATTGTCCATGCTGGTGTGAATGACCTGAGATGTACCTCCCTGGACTACATGAAAAGAGACATAGAGGAGCTCTGAGCATGTAGCCCAGGCCAGTATGACCCTGACCTTGAGTAGCATCTTACCCTCACCAAGAATAATGCCACAGTATGAAGACAAGATGATCAGTTTCAACAATTGGCTTAAGTATTGGTGTCATTCAAAGGGGATCCAATGCCTGTCAGCCTGGGATGACATGCTTGACAAGCCACGATGCTTCGCTAGGGACGGCATGCACCTGTCACCCCTGGGCTTTTGGATATTGGCAAAAGCTCTTGCTACCCCCATAGTGCCTTTTTTAGGCAAGGCTGAAA
This sequence comes from Protopterus annectens, assembly GCF_019279795.1. Classification (NCBI taxonomy): domain Eukaryota; kingdom Metazoa; phylum Chordata; order Ceratodontiformes; family Protopteridae; genus Protopterus; species Protopterus annectens. The sequence continues at coordinate 514,243 of NC_056743.1, read as the reverse complement.
AGACAAACCCACCTCCATAGGTATCACAAGGGATAAGAAACTAAGAGTAATGCTACTCAATGCCAGAAGTCTAAACCTCAAGATGCACGCACTCAAAACTCTCCTTAGCATGGAGAACATCGATATCTGTGCAGTAACAGAAACCTGGTTCAAGGCTCGAGAGCACCCCAGCACTACCAGGTTATACCTCATACCATGCTTTTCGCCCCAAAACTTGGACCGAGCCACAAAAGGGGAGTATCAATATTCGTCAAAGATACCCACACCTCCAGGTTGGTGGCACAGCATGAAGCATCAGAGACTATCCATGTGCAACTAACAGTGGGTAAAACTGCCTTCCAGTTTATAGCCTGCTACAGACCACCCTCCCAAACCCAGGAACCCCACTCGGCCTTCCTGAGAACACTGGAAAATATGAAGGTCTCTCCAAACACCATTATATTGGGTGACTTCAACTACCCAAACATAGACTGGGAACATTACTCTAGCTCCAACACCATAGCCCAAAGGTTCCTAGAATTTATAAACTCAAATGGTATGGAACAACTTGTTACCACTCCGACAAGAGGGGAAAACATACTGGACCTGATCATCACCAACATGGGGACTATATGCTCCAGACCAGAAGTGTATCCCTCACTGGTAAGATCAGACCATAAACTAATCTCACTGGATATTCACATCCCAATCTCACTGGATATTCACATCCCAACCCCACCCCCTGCCCAGAAAACCACAGTGAAAAACTTTTCTAAAGCAAATTTCACACTCCTCAAAACCGAGGTGGAATCCTTCAAAGCCCCTGGGCCTGTGGAAAATACGGCCCAGACCGCAGAATCCTTTATAAACGCATTCTATGAACACCTTCAGGAATGCATGGATCATGCAATCCCAAATAAAACAAGACCCAATCCTCCAAAGGCAGACGTCCTGTCTGGTGGACCCCAGCCATAAACAAACTATACAGTAGAAGGAGGAAGCTACTACAGAGCAAAATCCCGAAAAGGGAAGGCATCTCTGATCAGTATTAGCAAAAATCTATGGGCACTCATAAAATCGTCTAAGGCCAGCTTCGAGAGAAAAATTGCACAGGACACTAAGGATAATCACAAGGCTTTCTTTAGTTATGTTAGGAACCTGGATGGGAATTCCCAGATATGCTCAGAATTAGGCCAAAATGACAAAAAATACACCGAACCCGCAGACATTGCCAACATCCTAGCTGACAGGTTCAGCGCAAACTCCCCACCAAAGGGCAAATATCTATCCCAGCAGAGTGCTGCCCCCCTGACATCTCATATGCTCAGGTAAGAGCCGCCCTCTCCAAAGCAAAAAACACAGCATCAATGGGACCAGACGGTGTCCCGGGCTGCGTCCTGCATGAACTCCAAGAAGAGCTAAACCCAAACATAAAACTACTGTTCAATCTCGGCCTTACTACAGGATATGTACCCAAAGAGTGGCGTACAGCAACAGTGGTCCCTCTCCACAAAAGTGGTGCCTCAATAGATCCTGGAAACTATCGCCCCATAAGCCTGACTAGCTTGGTCTGCAAAGCTATGGAAAGGATCATCATGGACCTCATAAATAAAGATATTGGGGACCTACAGACACTGGATCCTACCCAGTTCGGCTTTGTTAAGGGCAGATCCTGCCTCTTAAACCTGGTCAATTTCTTTGAAACAGTCACCAAGGCCATTGACGAGGGGAATGTGGTCCACACAGCCTACCTGGACCTCACAAAAGCCTTTGATACAATACCCCACTTGGGCATTATAGATAAGCTCACCAGCTTAAATATAAACCCCTATATCACTAGATGGGTTGCAAACTGGCTCAAGGACAGAACCCACATGGTTAGAATTGCTGGAGCCATGTCAGACTCCAAACCAGTTACAAGTGGTGTCCCACAAGGCTCAGTCCTTGGACCTCTCTTGTTCGGTATATATTTCTCGGAGGTACAGGCCAACACAGAAGGACTGTGGCTGACCAAATTCACAGATGACTGCAAACTGGGCGCCATAATCTACTCTCCAGCTGACACAAGCATCCTCCAAAAGGGCCTCATAGAAACAGACAACTGGTGCCAGAGCCATGTCCTCAAGCTAAACGCCAAAAAGTGCATAGTCATCCCCTTTGGCAAAAACAAAGTGCCCACAAATTACCACATAGGTGGTAATCCATTAAGTACAGAAGAAGTAATTAGGGACCTGGGGACCCAAGTTGATAGCAGTCTCTCATTTGACAACCACGTGGCCAAAGTGGTTAGAAAAACATTTTATATAGCCCACCTAATCATGAAGGGATTCACGTCTAGATCAGGGGGGGTCATCGTGCCTCTTTACTCATCCCTCATCAGGCCCATAATTGAGTACAATGCCCCTTTTGAGATGTACCTTACCAGACACCTGCAGCAACTGGAAAGACCCCAAAAGTACCTCACCAAGAGGATCAAAGGGCTTAAACAGATGCCATATGCTGCCCGGTTAAAGAAACTCCAGCTCTACTCAGTGGCATACCACCTGCTCAGAGGCGATCTGTGCCTGACGTATAAAGCCATGTCCAACCCGGAATTAATGGACATGCTGGACCTCAGAAAATCCAAATCCCATCGAGCTACGCGCTCAAGAGACTTGAATCTCAGCAATGAAATAAATAGGACATGCTGGAGGGACAGATTCATAACCCAGAGGCTCCCTTCACTCTGGAATAAAATCCCAGTCCAGGTTAGGCAGAGTCCCTCATTGACTCTCTTCAAGAGGAATCTTGATGAGTGGATGGGAGATCATAGGTTTACCCCGGGTATCACTTCTGTGTCACTGTTAGACAGAGGCACAGTATACTAACCTCGAAAAAGGGCATAGCAAAATTAATTTAAAATGGGTGGCGAAAGCCAAACACACTCTGGCTAGGCTTATAAATGCCCTAGGGCAGATAGCCTAGTATGAACCTATGAACCTAAGTCTTAGCATAATCTTAGATGTTCTTCTCTTCTTTGTTGCAGTATTCTATTCCTCCCTTTTTCCCCCCTATGCCTTGTTCTTTCCTTGGATGGGAGATTATTCTTCTTTTCCTTACACGGGTGTTCCTCTTGGGGCATTTTAGATGTTCTTTGTGTTTCACTGTTGTAGTCATCACACTTGGGTTATCCTGCCAGCAGTAGCCCTCAGTCTGCCCGAATACCAGAGACTTAGTATTTCTGTGTTGGTTGCTGTCGTTCCAGGAGTGACGTCAGGTCGTCAGTGGTATGAAATCAGGCAGCCGATGCCATTACATCAGTCTTTCTTGCCGAGGAGCCCAAAGCAGTAGTAGTTTGCACAAGTGCTGGTCGGCCACTACCTGAGTTTTCATTTCTGAATTGAAGTCTTTTAAAGCCAAGTATCCCATTGGTGATCCTTTTTTCTTGCTGTAAACGATGTCAGAAAAAGTCAACAATTGTCTCACCTGTGGAAAGCAAACACCGCACCGAGATTTCCATTCTTACTGCGTCACCTGTGTAGGCCCAGACCACGATGTCCGTCCCTGTCGGTTTTGTGCTTTGTTCAGTGCCAGAATTATACGTCATTGGGCCCTTATTGTAGCTAAATATTTTCGCCCTTGATCTCTGTATTCTGAAATGGCTTTGGTAAGCCATCCAACTACCGATCTTCTGAAAAACTGTAAGGATAAAGACAGAGATCGTACAAGTCCAAAACTGCCAAAGATGCTTCTGTTAAGCTAGTTGCCAGTTCGCTGGTCCTGAGTGAGGTGCTTTTGCAGCCCCTAATGCCCGCTTCTGTGGATTCGCAGGCCGCTACCGAGACCCGTTAGGAGTCCGGTAAGCCGCAAGATTCTTCTTTGACTAAGGATCCTGCGGATGTCTCAACCTTGGATGGGTCCGGAGCCGCTGAGCAGGCACCAGCTTCCGAGGAAGATGTTCTTTGTGTTTCACTGTTGCAGTCATCACACTTGGGTCATCTGCATGCAGGTAGCCCACAGTTGGCCTGAATACCAGACACTTAGTATTTCTGTGTCGGTTGTTGTCACTCCAGGACTGACATCAGGTCATCAGGGGTATAAAAACAGGCAGCCGACGCCATTACATCAGTCTTTCTTGCTGAGGAGCCCGAAGCAGAAACAGTTTGCACAATTGCCAGTCGGCCATTACCTGAGTTTTCATTTCCGAATTGAGTCATCCTGAAGTCTTCTAAAGCCAAGTACCCCCTTTGGGGATCTTTTTCCTGCTCTAACCGATGTCAAAAAAAAGTTAACAATTGTCACACCTTTGGAAAGCAGACTCTTCTTTGACTACAGACCTGCGGATGTTTCTACCTTGGATGGGTCCGGAGCCGCTGTGCAGGCACCAGCTTCTGAGAAAGGTCTTCCCACTACTGATATTCGACACAAACCAACGACTTCTTTTGAGTCTTCAGTTCGGTCTAAAACTGCCAAGTTTCTAAGGCCAAGAGTACGAGCTATGCCTAAAAAAGCAGCGATCCAAACTCAAGCACCTGCTTCCTTGCCACAACATCAAATGCTTAAAATGGCAGAAGACCTGATTATGCTGATTAAGGGAAGCCAGCTTTCCCCTGCTAAGAGAAAAAGAGACCTGTCCCCAGCAGCTTTAACAGACCAACAGTCCGACAACTCTGAGGTTTCTGAATATGAAGACATGCCTTTATCTGCTTATGAGGATTCAGATGCAGGGGAATCCATTCCCTCTGCTTCTCCTCCAGAGGATTTTTCTTTTGGTGAAACCTTACATGCTTTAAGAGAGCATTTCCACTGGGAATGCCAAGACTATCCTCAATCCAAAAAGAGACTCAGATAATTTTTATATTTGCCACAACATAGACCTTTAACAATGCCCACAGTTCTGGATGTTGTGGATGATGTCTTTATGGAATCCAGTCTAACTCCAGATACTTTACCCCCTGCTCCTAGGAAACCAGACGAGTACTACAGAGTTCCTGACTCTCACAAATACCTTTTCAAAAATCCTACTGCTGACCCAGAGGTCATCTCCCAGGGGCCTAACGGTATAAAAAAAACTACAGGTAAGAGTCCCACCTCTTTGGACAGGGATTCCAGAGCTTTAGACAGATGCGGAAAAAGTATACACCTCTGCAACTCTCGCCATTAGGGCATTGAATTGCCAGTTTTACATGCTGAAGTACCAACAACATATTATGGAACTTATTAAGCAAATATTAGCTACCGTTACAGACTGTGCAGAAAGTAAAGAATTACAAGAGCTTATGCATTCAGCAAGCATACTTTGCAATGTGGCGTTGATGCCCTAGAAGCATCTTGCAGGGAAACAGTCACTGGTTCTGTGCTGAGAAGGCATGCTTGGTTTAAGGAGCAGACCTTGCCAGACCATGTCAAATCAAAATTACTAGACACTCCTTTGAACAAGGACAACCTGTTTGGCACCAAAGCAGAAGAGGTTCTTAAAAAGATGGAAGAAAAAGCTAAATCTATGCAGACAGTCTTGCAAGTACAGCCTCCTAGATTCAGTAGGCATTGCCCCTCAAAGCATTGGTCCTTTTCAGACCCCTCAAGGCCATCTCACACTAGACTTGGGGGAAACAGTCCCCCCCCCACAGACTACAGTCTCAGGGTATCAGAGATCTAAGCAACGGAGTGCCTCCACTTCAAAAAGGTCTGGGTCCCCTATTGGGGTTGGCAGTGAGTGGAAGTAAAATTTGTACCCCTGGGACACAATGTTGAGGACCCATCGGTCTTTGGTGATGAAGTCCAGTTTTTTGCACGATGGACAAGTTTTCCTCCTAGGGGCATGAGCATTTGGGGCAGAGGTGAGGAGTGGAGTTGAGTAGTCATTGTGATTTCTTTCCATAAGGGGTGGCTTAGCACTCCCCGTTCCTCCAAACCAGTGGGCAGAGGCACAAAACCAAGTCCAATCCCTGCTCTCCATAAGGGCAATTCACCCTGTTCCTGCAGACCAAGTAGGCCAAGGTTTCTATTCCAGGCTTTTCCTGGTACCCCGAAAAGAGGGCACCTGGCGCCTAATCCTCAGTCTATCAGTTCTAAACAGCTTCCTGGTGATACCAAAATTCAAAATGCTCACCCTCCAGCAGCTTCTTACTATGCTATCCAAAGATGCTTGGTTAGCCACCCTAGACCTAAAAGAGGCCTATCTACACATCCCAATCAGGGATTCCTGCAGGAAATATCTTCAATGTTCTTCGTGTTTAACTGTTGCAGTCATTACATTTGGGTTATCTGCTTGCAGTAGCCCTCAGTTGGCCTGATTGACAAAGTCTTGGGTCCTGCGTCAGTTGCTGTCCCTTCTTCCATGACGTCAGATCGTCGGGGGTATAAAACATGTAGCCGACGCCATTACATCAGTCTTTCTTACCGTGCGGTGCCTGAAGCAGAAGCAGTTCGCAAGTGCCTGTCTGCCGACTCTTGAAATTTTCGTTTTCGAGTTTCAGAACCAAAGTCTTGAACTAAAGCTAAGTACCCCATTGGGGAAGCTTTTTCTTGCTCCTTACTGATGTCAGTAAAAGTTAATAATTGCATTACTTGTGGAAAGCAAATACCTCACAAAGATTTTAATTCGTACTGTATTCCTTGCCCAGGCCCTGACCACAATGTTCCTTGCTGTCGGTTTTGTGCTTTATTTAAACAGGGCACTATCTGTCGTCAGTATATTTTCGCTTCTAAATATATCAGGTCTCGGTTTAATTATCCAGAAATGTCGGTTAGCCTTCTGACTACCGGGATTCCGATAAAACGCTAAGATAAAGACAGAGACAGGCCACTGAGGTCCAAAGCTGCCAATGATGCTTCTCCTAAGCTAGTCGCCAGTTCGCCGGTACTTAGTGAGGCGTTTTCGCAGCCCCTGATACCCGCTACTTCTGACTCGCAGGCCTCTACTGAGACGCATTCAGAGTCCGGTATGCCACGAGATGCTTCAACTGTGGAACCTGCGGATGTCTCTACCTTGGATGTGTCCGGAGCCGCTGTGCAGGCACCAGCTTCTGAGGGCATATTCAGGCCTACGGACTTTAATATTAAACTGACGCCTCCTTCTTCATTTAGGCCAAAAGCTTGAACCTTGCCTAAGAAACCGATGCTCAGGCCAGATGCTCAGGCCTCTATACCTAAGAAACAAATAATAAGAATGGCTGAAGATTTATTTTATTTTATTTTACATTTGTTAACCGGGCTAGTCTAGCTGGATATATGTCCATTTTCAGTAGAGGGGCCCAGGGAGAAAAGCTCCACACATAAATCTATACTACGAGACATATTAATAAAAAAATTTAAGTACAATAAGAATATACATTTAGTAATAAGAACAACAAATACTTAAGGCACACACAAAAATATACTAGGTCAGTAGTAGCATCACAATTAAAATGCTAAAGATTAGCAATTAGTTTCAAAAGATCTTATAACTCTAATCAGGGGAAGCCAAACTCCCCTTCTAGACCTAGGACTGAAGTTGGTTATGAATCTTCTGAACAGGATTCTGACTTTTCTGATTCTTCTGATGATCTGGATTTGCCCTTACCTACTTATGAGGATTCTGATGCAGAGGATTTTTCTTTTGGTGAAATCTTGCATACTCTAAGGGAGCATTTCCACTGGGAAAGCCAGGATTTTTTTTGATTCAAAAAATAGGCTTAGGGATTTCTTACTCCTGCCTCAGCATAGGCCTTTAGCTATACCTCCTGTACTAGACATTGTCGATGATGCTTTTTCGGAATCTAGTTTGGCCCCTGTTTCTTTGCCTCCTGCTTTCAGAAAACATGACAGATATTACAGGGATGTCCTTCAAGAATGCAACTGCAGTCCTGACATATGGGTTGTCCTGCCTCAGGCAGCCTTTCTGTCGGCCAGATTCCAAAGTCTGGGTCCGGCGTCGGCTGATGTCGCCTCCTCCCCGACGTCAGAGCGGCTGGAGTATAAAGGCATCCGCCGATGCCATCTTCTTCAGTCTTTCTTGCCACGCGGTGCCCGAAGCAGAAGCAGTTCGCAAGTGCCGGTCGGTCAGCTCCTGCGTTTTCAGTTACCGAAGTCATCTAAAAGCTAAGTACCCCGTTGGGGAACATTTTTTCTTGCCTCAGCCAATGTCAGAAAAAATTGAAAAAGTTAATAATTGTTTGTCTTGTGGTAAACAAATACCTCATAAGGACTTCCATTCTTACTGCCTCCCTTGCCTGGGCCCAGACCACGACGTCTCGGCCTGTGCTTGCTTTAATAAGCGCACACTCAGGCGCCGGGCAGAATTTGCCGAAGACTTTTTTGGTGAATCTTTCGCTTATATCATGCCGTCGGAACAACCGACAGCACACTCTACCAAAAAACTCAAGGACTGGGACCGACATCCTCGGCCCGCGTCGTCCACCGATACCATGCCTAAGCCCTCCGCGAGTGCATCAGTCCCTTCGGAAGCGGTAATTCAACCGCCCCAGGCCGACGACACCGCTTTAACGCGTTCTTCGGTCTCGGAGATTTCAACTGTGCCGGTTGTTGATTTTCCTCCAGAAACCGAAGCTCTAGATTTACCCGACACCATTCCTGTGGACAAGGTTACCCCTGCACGTGGGGCAGCTAGGCCTCCGGTATCCATGTCCATCAAGGCCTTTGCACGTGCTAAGGCTGCCAACCAGGCCAAGGCCCATCCTAAGTCTACTTCTCAGGGCCCCTCTTCTGATAGACAGATCATGATTCTTGCTGCATTGGTATCCCTTGCTACTGAGCATAACTCACACCAAACCGTGGCCCTTGCCCCAATGGCCTCTGCTCCTAACTCAACACAATTACAGGACTGTTCATCAAAACCAGCAAACATTACAACTGACAGCTTGGAGGGTTCCATGACTTTGACCCATGTCCCCCTCTCCGAAAAGGTTCAGGAAATCTTGCTGGAAGCACGCAGACCTTCCACCAGAAAAACCTATTCGGCCAAGTGGAAGAGATTCATCATCTGGAATGCCAAAAAGGGCCAGGATGCATCAGTGATGAGCATACCTCAGATATTAGAATACTTGGCAGAAATGTTTCATAGTGGCCTCTCATATTCTTCCATTAAAATTCACGCTTCAGCAATCTCAGCAAATTACAACTGTGACCCACCTGTGTTTTCGCATCCCTTGCTGAGACAGTTTCTAAGAGGGATAAAGAATATCAAACCTCCCAGAAAACCACCAGTTCCTGCATGGGACCTCAACTACGTCTTGGAAAAATTAACTCTTCCTCGTTTTGAACCAGCAGCATCTTCAGAAATGCAATCTCTCTCCTGGAAAACGGTCTTCCTGTTGGCAGTTACCTCAGCAAGAAGAGTCTCGGAGATACAGGCCCTGATTGGCAGTACCTCCCTTTCTCATTTTTCATCAGGACAGAGTTTCTCTAAGGACCAGTCCTTCATTCATGCCAAAAGTGATATCTAGGGTGTCTCTAAATCAAGCAATTCACCTGCCTACTTTCTTTCCCAATCCTCAAAATAAAGGGGAAAAGCTGCTGCATACTTTAGACATACACAGACAATTACGCTACTACTTGGACAGAACAAAGACCACCAGGAAGTCTGACCAACTATTTGTAGCCTATGCTGCTGGAGTGCAAGGAAAGGCAGTCTCCAAACAAACAATTTCAAAATGGATTGGACACTGCATCAGATTCTGTTACTCCTTCCATGGAAAGGGTGTGCCAGCCAATATTAGGCCACACTCAACCAGAGCTATAGCCACATCCACAGCCTTTCTAAGAGAAGTGGCTACAAAGGACATTCTAGAGGCTGCTACATGGAACTCCGTGCATACATTTACCAAACACTACAACCTGCCTTTATACTCCAGATCCCGAGCAGACTTTGCTTCTGCAGTCCTGCAGGGTCTTTTAGCTACACCATCCCTTGCTTAGAACCACCCCCAGCTTGGCTATGGTATTCAACCCATATGTCAGGACTGCAGTTGCATTCTTGAAGGACATAGTACAGTTTTGTACCTACCATAAATGTAGATGTCTGATAGATATGCAACTGCAGTCAGGTTTTCCCTCCCTCCTACCCCTCTGCTTTTTTCCTTGGGTCCATTCCCCTCTCCTTTTAGCTGGGGATATCTGTTATGGTGTATCTGTTTATTACTGTTGTGCATGTCTGGAATTTTTGCTTATCCATTCACAAAATTTAGCCTTCCTTGGAGGGCACCTGGCATCTGGGGCAAGAAACACTGAAGAAGATGGCGTCGGCGGATGCCTTTATACTCCAGCCGCTCTGACATCGGGGAGGAGGCGACATCAGCCGATGCCGGACCCAGACTTTGGAATCTGGCCGACCGAAGGGCTGCCTGAGGCAGGACAACCCATATGTCAGGACTGCAGTTGCATACCTATCGGACATCTACATTTATGGTGGTACAAAACTGTACTTTCCTGATTCTCACAAGTTCCTTTTTAAAAATCCTATTGTGGATCCTGAGACTATTTCACAGGGACACAGAGGCATTAAGGCTTCTACTGCTAAAAAATCCTACCCCCTCAGATAGAGACTCCAGGGCGCTGGATAGATGGGGTAAGAAAGTTTACACTTCTGCAACCTTGGCCATTAGGGCTTTAAACTGCCAGTTTCATATGTTAAAGTATCAGCAGCATATTATTGGATTGCTTAAACAGAAAATATTAATTCCCGACTGCGCTGAAAATAAAGAATTATAGGATTTAATGCATTCTGCTGAACAGGTTGAAAAACATACTTTGCAGTGTGGATTTGATTCATTAGAGGTCTTGCTGTTACTGGGTCTGTGCTCAGAAGGCATACTTGGCTAAAGGAGCAATCTTTGCCTGATCATGTTAAAGCTAAATTGTTGGATGCTCCCTTAAATCAGGACCGCATGTTTGGCAACAAGGCTGAGGAAGTTCTTAAAAAGATGGAAGATAAAGCAAAATCTATGCAGACTGTTAAAGATTTCTTACAAGTTTAGCCTCCTAGATTTAGTAGGCACTGGGCCTCTAAAAATTGGTCCTTTCCAGCCCCCTCCAGGTCTTCTCAAGCCAAACCCAGACACAGCAGAAACCCCAGGTTTCAGTTCCAAGGGACACACAAGAGTAGGCAGTGGGAGGTTTCCGCACCCAAACCTGGGAGCAGTAAGACTCCCCCTATGGAAAACCGTCTCAATGACTTGCTTTTAACACTTCCAAGCACTTCACCACTGAATGCTCCTTTAGGCGGAAAGATTGATCTGCAGGCCAAAAACTGGGAACTCATTACCCAAGACAAATGGGTTTTAAATATAGTGTCCCAAGGATACAGATTTCATTTCCACACGTTACCAACACCTAGCGGGTGGCCAGACCTCCCCCCAAATCAGTGGGCAGAGGCCCAAAATCAGGTACTGTCTCTCTTACACATGGGGGCTATTCACTTGGTACCAGAAGAGGAAAAGGGACAAGGTTTCTATTCGAGACTTTTCCTGGTACCCAGCAAAGGCAATCTGATATTGTTAATCCTCATTAATTCCTTACGTATGGGTATCAGTTCTGACCTTGGAACCGAGCCGGCCATCTTCCAAGCTCGCGTCAGCCACAAACTCTCGAGCTAAAACTCTTACCCAGAATTCCCCTCTCCCTGTTACCTCAGATTTCGTTTGCCGCATCACCATTCGGTCATGTCAAGCTACTTCTCTTGAGCTAAGTCAGTATTTGTTGTCTTTCTAGTCTAAAACAACCTTTTCTTTCAGAAAAGTTTCTAAATTGTTTTCTCTTACCTTATCGCATTTAGCGACTATCTTTTCACCGCGAGGTATTTTCTCCTATACCATCGTTGGTAGACCCCTTTTCTTCATTACCTTCGGGTATTTCTTGTACCATTGCTGGTATTCTTTCTGTTTCATTCTTTTCTATCATGGATAAAAAGGGTAGTCCAGGATTTAAGAGATGTTCAGATTGTGGACATAAATTACCTTCTTCAGATGCACATTCTCTGTGTGTCTATTGTTTGGATGTGCCTCATTTATCAGTTGATCCGCCCTGTGCAATTTGTAAGAGCTTCTCTAACAGGACGTTGATTGAGAGGAAAAATAAATTGTTACCGAAGGGACTACCAAATCTCCCTTTTCAGTGGCTATTTCTGGGTTGGAGGCCTCAACCCCTCCTAGATCCCATAAGAAAAAAAACTGATGATCTTTCAAAGGCCAAATTTCTTCCTTCGTCCCCAGCTGGGGACTCCCATCAACTGAGACCCAAGAAGGCTAAGCTTTCTACTTCAGATCTGACTCTTTCGGCTCCAGCGCTTTCGGTGCCTAGACCCTCGGTACCAAGGCCGTCGTCGCCATCTGTGACTTCGGCATCGAGGCCATCTGCACCATCTGTGACTTCAGCACTGACTAGCGTGCCTCTTAACGTATCTGTACCGAGCGGCTTCTCGGTTTAAACCTCTCTACTGGCACCGACTATCCTGTTGGCGCAGACTGTAACCACATCGGCTTCGATACCTTGCCTGGAATCGGCAACTCAGTTACTGACACCGATTTATTTCGATCCCAGCTTCAGCACCGACAACCACTTCAGCACCGACCTTACTGTCGGTGCAGACCATGACTTTGGCACCGATGATTTCCTCGGTGCAGACACCTGTAGTACAGTCCTTTATGGCACCGTTGTTTTCAGTGCATACTGGTGATGTGGGCACCGAGCTTGTCCCATCTGTGGATAGACCTGACTCCCCCTCAACCGTGTCCATGAAATCCACTAGAAGCCTCTCTGAACATGAAGTGTTGCGTCTTGTGGATCAGGTGGTTTTGGCCAGAGGTATCCCGCCCCCCCCAGGACCTATCCTTCCTCGGAGGTGATCATCCTTTGCCAAAGACTCCTACTTATTCTCCTCCTTCATTGCCTTTGAAGCCCCTTGATATAGCACAGTCTTCCCCCTCTACGGTTCACTTCATGGACCTCACTAAGGAACCGCAGTTGCCTTTGTGGCAGGAGAGTTTAGTTACGACCCAGGATGTCAGCTGTGGCATACGTAATTTGGTGTTTCACAGCCATCCAGGGACTCTGAGTCGGCAGGCTGAGCCACTTAGGGGAGGGGTGACCCCCTGTCCAGGACACTCACCCCTCTTCAGGTGGACCGGCCTTCCAACTAATGGAGAAGGCTTTGGCGTCTGCTGGCGATACAGTGCTGTCAGTCTCCCTGCCCTCCTCTGGCCCACTGTGTACACAAGTCGCTCTTAGCGGACACCGGGCTCAAGTGCCTCATGATGTACTCCCACAGGAAACCCCTTTTGTGTTGTCTTCCCCGGCTTCTCCCTCTTAGGAAGTTCATTGCAAAAGCTTGTGCAAGAGGAAGCACATGGACTCCACAGAGGAGTCCCTTACTGAAGAGACCGACTTTGATGATGGGGAAGGATCCCCTTGCTCACCCTCTGAGGTATCCTTTGGTGATATCCTCGAAATCCTTAAACAGAGAGGTGACTGGCAGCCCTCTAACCCGATCTCTGAAGAGTCTGTGTTCCTGCAGGTCTTTCGCACCCGGCCCCCTACCACCTGTGTTACTCCACCTGCCAACAAACTGGTGCGGTTCGTTGTGCAGCGTGCGTGGAAGGCTCCTGACACCATTGAAGCCATTCCCCGGAGGCCAGATAAATTTTTGTCTCCTCCTGCTTCTGACCCCCATTGGTCCAAAGGTCTTCCTGTAGATGCTCTGGTGGTGGTGGCCGCAACCAAGAAGGACCTGGCGGAAGAAGAAAGCCAGACTGTCTGTCCATCCGCCCAACAAAGAGTCACGGGCTCTGGACAGAATAGGGAAGCGTACTTTTGCATCATCGACCTTTGCAATCAGGTCCCTGAATTATATGGCACACTTCATCAGGCTTCAAAGGGATTTAGTATCTGAGCTGTCTGAAACTTTGGCTGGAGAAGTGTCTGATGAGGTCCGTGACAAAGTGGCCTCTTAGCTGGCTACCATTGAATCGATATCATACTCCTCCATGCGTCTGATATCTCATGCATCAGAAGGAGCAGCTAGAGGGGCGAGTTCAGACATTGTTTTGAGAAGACACGCCTGGATGTGCTTATGTAATTTCGCGGAACCTTTCAAGGCTTCCTTTCTCAACGCTCCCATCGAAGCCTGTTCACTGTTTGGACCCAAAGTTAAAAGTACACTGACCAGATGAGAACAGGACGGCAAGACTCTTTCTGCCGTAGGTGTCCATTGTTCTTCCCCTCAACTTGCTTTCTCCAGAAACCAGAAGAGTGGGGAAGATATGGTACAAAAAGTCTCAGGGTCCTTTCCGTGACCCACAGGCCGAGTTCTCCCCTAGAGGCAGGGGGGGAACTCTCAGGGAAGATGCCCCTTTCGGGTCAGAGGGGGTCCAAATAACCAGGGTTCCAGGGATTCCTTTTTCTGGTCAATCCTGTCAGCGCTCCTAAAGAGTGGCCCAACTCCTTTTCTCTAGAGGTGGTTGGGGGTTGTTTCTCCTTTTACCCTTCTGCCTGGCTAACCATCACCACCGACTCTTGGGTACAAAGGATAATAACCAGATGTTACCATATCCCCTTCGATCTATGTCCCACCCCCCCAACAAACTTACCCAACGTTCCACCCAGACAAAGGGAAGAAGCAGCACTAGAGACAGAAAAGCTGCTAAGAAAGAGAGTCATCCAGATAGTCCGTCCAGACCAGATAGGATCCGGATTCTACTCAAGACTATTTTTGGTACCAAAGAAAACTGGGGACTGGAGACCAATTTTGGATCTCAGTGTACTGAACAAGTTTGTGAGAGTACAAAAATTCTGGATGGTCACAATACAAACTATCCTCCCGCTTTTGGAAAAAGACGATTGGATGTGCTCGATATGCGTACTACCACATAAAAGTGGACAGGCCATCAAGAAGATTTCTGCGCTTCCGTGCCATTGTAAGTCACTACCAGTTCAGAGTACTGCCCTTCGGACTCTCTACAGCCCCCAGAGTGTTCATAAAGTGCATGGCAGTTGTCACAGCTCACTTGCGACTACAAGGATTCCAGGTGTTTCCATACTTAGAAGACTGGCTCATCTCCGCCCCCACCAGACATCTATTGGAAGAAGCCCTGGCATACTCTCTCCTCACTGCAGAAAGGCTAGGCATAACCATAAACTGGCAGAAATCCAATGTCACCCCATTTCAGTCCACAGAATTCATAGGGGTCATATTGGATACAAAGAATTGCAGAGCATCCATTCCAGAGCACAGAATTCTAAGGATAAAGCAACAACTGATCCCAATACTTTCAAGGGAGAAATCCGCAGCTCACTCTGTCCTACAGCTGTTGGATTCCATGGCAGCCTCTATCACCATTGTCCCCCTGGCCAGGTTTCATATGAGGCTTTTACAATGGCTACTGCTCACCCAATGGTATCCTTTTCAGCATCCTCTTTCAGCCAAGATTCGAGTAACCCACAGGTGCAAACAGGATTTAAATTGGTGGATGACCCACAACCCGTCACAATGGTCTCGCCCTTTCTCCCCCCAGCAGCCCAAGGCTACAGTGACCACGGGCACCTCCCTGATGGGGGGGGGGGGGGCTATGTCAGGGTCAGACAGTCCAAGGCACTTGGTCCGAATTGGAGGCCCAACTGTATATAAATGTTCTGGAGCTGAGGGTGGTGCTTCTGGCATTGTAAGCATTCCATCCCCTGTTGCTGTCCGGGACTATTGCGATACAATCAGACAATATGGCAGTGATCTCGTACATCAACAAACAGGGCAGAACCAAATCTTACCCCCTTTGTCGAGAGGCCATGAGGATATGGCAATGGGTGATGGCTACCAACCGTTTTCTTCTAGCAACGCACATTCCCGGGAGTTCCAGCGTGATAGCAGACAGACTCAGCAGATGCATTCTACAACCTCACGAGTGATCCCTGAATTCCTTGATAGCGGCGGAGATCTTCCACCGCTGGGGCCGTCCTTGCTGCGATCTCTTTGCATCCTCGACCAACTACAAATGCAGCAACTACTTCACCCTGATTCCCCCTCCGGGACAGTCACCCAGGGATGATCTAGTCCACGATTGGCCCTCGGGTCTTCTTTATGCTTTTCCACCTCTTCCCCTCATTCCCCAGTTTCTGAAGAAAGCCTGTCGGTTGAAGAGCAAGTTGATCCTCATAGCACCATATTGGCCTCATCAGATTTGGTTCCCCTTCCTTTGGCCTCACCTGCTAGATCAACCATGGATTCTCCATCCAACCCCGGGGTTGATCTCCCAACCGCAGAATCTGATTCATCCCAACCTGGACAGCCTGAAGCTCACAGCTTGGCTCCTCCAATTCCCTTGATTGCCAGGCAGAATGATCTTTCTTTACCAGTATGTGACATTCTCATTGCATCTCATAAGTCTTCCACTAGAATTACTTATCTGAGCAAGTGGAAAAGATTTACCTGTTGGCTGAAAGAAAAGCAAGTAGATCCTTTTTCAGCACCAGTGTCGATAGTTCTAGAGTATCTAGCTGATCTGTTTCAATCGGGTCTATCGGCCTCTACCATTAGAGTTCATTTGGCTGCAATATCTAATTTCCATGAGGGTGTCCAAGACTCCTCTCTTAGGTTTCACAAATTATGCAAGACCTTCATAAAAGGTGTGAATCATCTGAAGCCCCCTTTTAGAGAACCTGTTCAACAATGGGACCTGTCATTAGTTCTACAAGCTCTGACAATTCCTCCTTTCGAACCAACTTCTTCATGCGACCTCAGATATTTGTCATGGAAAACCTTGTTTTTGGTCGCCATTACATCTGCCAGATGCATCTCTGAACTTCAAGCCTTATGCATTAAGTCCATACTTGATTTTTCATAGATAGAGTGTCTTTGAGAACTAATCCTTCCTTTCTGCCAAAAGTGATCTCTGAAATGTCCATTAATCAAGCCATTGAATTTCCAGTTTTCTTCCCCAATCATTCAAACAAAGGAGAGTATTGCCTACATATCCTAGATATTCACAGGCAAATTCACTTCTATTTGAATAGGACTAAGGCCTCTCATAAATCAGACCAGTTATTTTTGGCCTATTCTGGACCTTGATTAGGATGTGCTGTTGCTAAGGTCACATTGGCTAGATGGTTGAAAGACCTTGTCACCTTCATTTATACACAACGTAATATTCCATTACCGACTACCATCAAGGCTCATTCGACAAGGTCGGTGGCAGCTTCTCCTGCCTTCCATGCCAGAGCTTCTTTACATGACATCTGTGCATCTGCAACTTGGGCTACGCCTCATACCTTTATCAATCATTACAAATTGGATTTGGCCTCCAGGGGAAGAGCATCTTTTGGTTCTATGGTGCTCAGGAATGTCCTTCCATGAGAGCCTCCCAGGAATAGAGGTAGCTGGGGACTCTCTCCCATATGTAAGGAATGAATGAGGATTAACAATATCGGATAAAGAAGTTACGTCTTACCATAACGTTCCATCTGTATTGTTGATCCTTGTTCAGTCATTACGACCCTCCCTCCTTCCCCCTCCTGTGGATTCCAATTGGTCTCACCATCCGGTTCTTTTAGGTCATTTGACCAGAGGTAGCCTGTACCTTCCTTTGACTTGCAAACTCAATCTGAGGTAACAGGGAGTGGGGAATTCTGGGTAAGAGTTTTAGCTCGAGAGTTTGTGGCTGACGTGAGCTTGGAAGATGGCTGGCTCGATTCCGAAGTCGGAACCGATACCCATACGTAATGACTGAATGAGGAACAACAATAGAGATGGAACCATTATGGTAAGACATAACTTCTTTATACATGGCATTCTGTCCTGGACCTTTCTATTCTGAACACCTTTCTGGTAATTCCAAAATTCAAGATGCTGACTCCACCAGCTGCTTCCCATGCTAGGCAAGGATGCATGGTTGGCAACACTGGACTTAAAAGAAGCATACCTGTACATCCCTATCAGGGAGTCTTGCAGAAGATACCTATGCTTCAAAGCAGGCTACATGCACTATCAGTTCTCTGTACTGCCCTTTGGCTTATCTACTGCGCCCAGGGTATTCACAAAGTGCCTAGCTCCAGTCATTGCATTTTGCAGGCAAAGAAATATTCAAATATACCCATACCTGGATGATTGTTTAATTCAAGCAGAAAGCAAGGACATTCTTTTCAATCATCTGGCCTTTGTTGAGAGGGTACTGACTTGTCTGGGGTCCACCATAAATGAAAAGAAATCCCACCTGGTACCCTGTCAACAAATTATATTCCTGGGAGCAAGCTTGAATACAACTTCCCAGATGGCTTTCCTCATGCCAGAGAAACGGGTACATTTGACAACTTACTTCAAACAAGTGGCCACAAAAGCCCTGCTATCTGCAAGGCAAATACTGCAAGCCTTGGAGTTCATGGCCTCCTGCATTCTTCTAATTCCATATGCAAGACTGCATATGAGGAAACTACAATGGCATCTAAAAGCGTATGGTGTCAACATTCTCAGGACCTAGAAGCAATGATTCCTATCACACCTTGCCTATGCCTAGAGTTCCTTTGGTGGGCAGAGGTCTGCCACCAAAACAGGGGACTACCATTCACATTACCCCCTGCTTAACAACAGACGCATCAGACTATGCATGGGGGACTCACCTGGCAGGGAAGTGCATTCAGGGCAAACAGAACCCAAATCAAATGGACCTGCACATAAATCAAAAGGAAATGTTAGCTGTACAGATTGCTCTGACAGCCTTCAAGGAGAACATTCTTCCAGGACAACTAATGGTAAAGACGGACAACACCACTGTCATGCGGTACATAAAGAAGCTGGGGGGTACACATTCTTACCCCCTCTGCAGACTAGCCATGGCATTGTGGAACACAGCCTTGAGCTACCAAGTGAATCTACAAGCTCAATTCCTGCCAGGAAATCAAAATACTCTGGCAGACGACCTAAGCAGAAATCTTATGGACCCGCATGAATGGAAACTGGATCCACAAATCTTCAGCATGTTGACACGAAAATGGCGGAGCCCAGACATAGATGTATTTGTCTCTCCCCAAAACTATCAGTTGGACAAATTCTGCACAAGAACTCATTACAAAAAAGCCTGGAAAGTGGATGCTCTGTCCTTCAGCTGGAAAAACCTATCAGTCTATGCCTTTCCCCCTCTGCCTCTGCTCTCCAAGGTTTTACTAAAAGTCAGACAGGAAAAAACAAAAATTATCCTGATTGCTCTGGCCTGGCCTCACCAAATCTGGTACCCGCTTCTAAGGAATATGACACACCTTCCCCCGTGGTAGTTGCATCAGACACCTCATCTATTGTCTCAGCAGAACTATCAAATTCTGCATACTCAGCTCCAGACTTTGAATCTTGCAGCATGGCTAATCAACTAATTTCACCAATCACATCTCTCAGTAAACCTGTGATGGATGTCATTTTGGAGGCTAGAAGGCTTAGTACTAGAAAATCTTATGCTGATAAATGGAAGAGATTCTGTGCTTGGAACCAAGCACAAGGAATAAACACAGCAATGTGCCCAATATTCCTCAGAATTTGCAATACTTAACTGAGATGCTTCACAAGGGCCTATCTTTTTCTTCTATAAAAATCCATGCCTCTGCCATATCAGCTCATTACAAGACAGAGTCTCCTGTCTTTTCTCATCCCCTGCTAAAGCAGTACTTCAGAGGGGCCAAAAATTGAAGACCTCCCAGGAGAGCACCGACTGCTGCATGGGACCTCAATTTTGTGCTGGTAAAACTCACCCTACCGCCTTTTGAACCAGCAGCTACTGCAGATATAAAATTTCTTTCCTGGAAGACAGCCTTTCTTTTGGCAGTCACTTCAGCTAGAAGGGTTTCAGAACTACAGGCTCTCATGGCAGTGGAGCCTTTCATTATCTTTTACCTGGACAGGGTGGCCCTCAGGACCAATCCATCCTTTATGCCTAAGGTGGTATCCAGTGTGGCTCTTAACCAGACCATTCACCTGCCAACTTTTTTCCCAAATCCGCAGAACAAGGGGGAGCGGATTCTGCATTCATTGGATGTACACAGACAACTAAGATTCTACTTAAACAGGACAAAATCTCTAAGAAAGTCTGAGCAACTACTGGTGGCATTTGCTGCAGGAACAAAGGGGAAGGCTATATCAAAGCAGACTATTTCAAAATGGATAAGCCATTGTATTCATTTCTGCTGCATGCACCATGGTAAACCTGTCCCCAAGGGGATCAGATCCCATTCTACCAGGGCTGCATCTACTTCTGCAGCCTTACTTAGAGGGGTTCTTACCAGAGACATTCTAGAAGCTGCTACTTGGAGCTCAGTTCATACGTTCACAAAACATTACCATTTACCTCTCTTTTCTAAATCCAGGGCAAACTTTGCCACTGCTGTCCTGCTGGGCCTTATAGCTGCTCCTAATGCTGTTTAATTCCATCCTCCCTTCCATAGCTTTGGGATTCTACCCAAATGTAATGACTGCAACAGTGAAACACGAAGAACATACTACAATTTTGTACACTTACCATAAATGTAGATGTTCGAGTGCATTCACTGTTGCAGTCTGGGTTACCCACCCGCCAGCCCCCTTTCTTCTCTATTATTATAACTCTTCTTTCCTTTACTATGCTCAAAAGCTTTTGTGGTGTATTTGCTTTTAGTTGGAGGTAAATTTTTTTGTGTGCTAAATACATGCATATATATGTATATATATTTTTGCTCCCCATTTGGGGGGCACCTGACATCTGGGGCAAGAAACACTGATTAAAATGGCGTCGGCTGCATGTTTTATACCCCTGAAGACCTGACGTCATGGAAGAGGAGACAACAACCGAAGCAGGACCCAAGACTTTGTTATTCAGGCCGACTGAGGGCAACCTGCCAGCAGATTACCCAAATGTAATGACTGCAACAGTGAATACACTCGAACATCTACATTTATGGTAAGTGTACACAACTGTACTTTTGCAATTGTTGTCTGATGAAGTCCTGGTTAGATAGTGAAGGATGAAAATGATATCGATTTCTAACAACCCCAAGTGTTTGTTTCACTGCTTGACATTGTACTTTATTATTGTGTATTTGTGCAACCATACCTAGTGAGCTTCTTCACTGCTAGTAATCCTTAAGAAGTGTGCATAACTGCTAGTAATCCTTAAGAAGTGTCCATAACTGCTCGTAATCCTTAAGAAGTGTCCATAACTGCTAGTAATCCTTAAGAAGTGTCCATAACTGCTAGTAATCCTTAAGAAGTGTCCATAACTGCTAGTAATACTTAAGAAGTGTCCATAACTGCTAGTAATACTTAAGAAGTGTGCATAACTGCTAGTAATACTTAAGGAGTGTCCATAACTGCTAGTAATACTTAAGGAGTGTCCATAACTGCTAGTAATACTTAAGGAGTGTCCATAACTGCTAGTAATCCTTAAGAAGTGTCCATAACTGCTAGTAATCCTTAAGAAGTGTCCATAACTGCTAGTAATCCTTAAGAAGTGTCCATAACTGCTAGTAATCCTTAAGAAGTGTCCATAACTGCTAGTAATCCTTAAGAAGTGTCCATAACTGCTAGTAATCCTTAAGAAGTGTCCATAACTGCTAGTAATCCTTAAGAAGTGTCCATAACTGCTAGTAATCCTTAAGAAGTGTGCATAACTGCTAGTAATCCTTAAGAAGTGTCCATAACTGCTAGTAATACTTAAGAAGTGTCCATAACTGCTAGTAATACTTAAGAAGTGTGCATAACTGCTAGTAATACTTAAGGAGTGTCCATAACTGCTAGTAATACTTAAGGAGTGTCCATAACTGCTAGTAATACTTAAGGAGTGTCCATAACTGCTAGTAATACTTAAGTGTGCATAACTGCTAGTAATCCTTAAGAAGTGTCCATAACTGCTAGTAATCCTTAAGAAGTGTCCATAACTGCTAGTAATCCTTAAGAAGTGTCCATAACTGCTAGTAATACTTAAGAAGTGTCCATAACTGCTAGTAATACTTAAGAAGTGTCCATAACTGCTAGTAATCCTTAAGAAGTGTCCATAACTGCTCGTAATCCTTAAGAAGTGTCCATAACTGCTCGTAATCCTTAAGAAGTGTCCATAACTGCTAGTAATCCTTAAGAAGTGTCCATAACTGCTAGTAATCCTTAAGAAGTGTCCATAACTGCTAGTAATACTTAAGAAGTGTCCATAACTGCTAGTAATCCTTAAGAAGTGTCCATAACTGCTAGTAATCCTTAAGAAGTGTCCATAACTGCTAGTAATACTTAAGAAGTGTCCATAACTGCTAGTAATACTTAAGAAGTGTCCATATTTAAATCAAAACAGCTAGGATATTACAGGCCCATTGACAAAGCAGACTGGAGAGTGGACCACAGAGTCGTTTAAGAAATAAAACTAAAAATTAAGAACTTTCCTGTTAAAAAACAAGGAAGTCTCAGTTCACAAATGCCTCCTGAAAAACACGAGACTGTATTAGTAATATTTAAAATAAAAATTACCACAAGCTTCCTCAAAGACTTGGATCTTCTTTTGCAAGATCAGCAGTGTTTTTGATGTACCCTGACACCAGTCAGTTTTAGCTGACTGCCTGCATGACAGGGTCGTAACTCCCTTTAGGCACCTGTTTACTGAGCACAATGTAACAGGTACTAATGGAGGCAAGAAAGCCTTGCTACCAGAAAGTCATATATTATCAAATGGAAAAGGTATTGTAATTTGTGTCAACAACATAACCAGCACACATTCAGGGCTAGTTCTTTTCTGGTTTTACAATATTTATGCGAGTTACTATCCTGTGGCCTTTCTTAGTCTTCTGTCCGAGGTTCATTTATCTGCCCCTGGATCTTCCTCTTTCATTGCAGTCTCCTGTCAAATTATTTTTTAGTGTGTTGTTTGTGCTGGGATGTAGTTTTTTTTTTTTTTTTTTGTTCTTCCTAGCTTTTCCTTTTAGGATTCAGCCTCCCTCTCTCTGTTGGCAGGAAAGCTCTGAAGGGCTTGGCTCCAAAATACATTTTTTAGTTATCTCAGCTCAAGCTCTCTAACAATTTGGGTGCTTGGAAGGTGACCTGAAGCTGTGGAAGCTGGCTATTATATCCATGGGAAGATATAACCCATATAAGTAAGGTTGCTGCAGCAATGATCATTTGAAGATTTACTGTTAAGTTTACTTACACAACTGTAATTTCTATACTGGAACAAGCCTTAAGGGCAAAACCAAAAAAATCTGCAAACTCAATGTTATATAAACCCTTTATTTTCAGATTGTATGTAACTGCTTTGGTTCCTAGTCCAGGTGTACTTTTATCATAAATGCCTTATTTTTAGCCTGTATGTAACTGCTTTGGTTCCTAGTCCAGGTTGTGTACATTTATGTAGACTTAATGTAATAATGTGGTATTTTTTAAACTAAATCTGATTCATAATTCTAAAGAATTCAGTGCAGACCCTAAATCTGGAGCAGGCATAGCTCAAAAGGAGTATGCGATAAAGTTACTTACAAGTAAACCAAAAGAGGTTCAGTTAAAGAACTTTACCCACATACTGCAGGTCTTCTCAAGGCTGGGGTACATCACTTGCAAAGTTTGGACAACAAATAAATGTGAGACTCAGGAAATTTTGTCTCTGCCCTTTATTTAGACTTATCAAAAGCTTTTGGTACTCTCTCTCACCCCTTTCTCCTTTTCCAGCTCTCTAAAATAGGTATATCCCCCCACTCCATTAACTGGTTCAAAAGCTATCTTTCCAACAGGGAGCATGCCGTTACATGGCAAAAATTCACCTTCAGCCTTTATACATAACCCTGCAGGTGTGCCACAAGGCTCTATTTTTAGGCCCTATTCTATTCAATATTTTCATTAATAACCTCCACCAAGCTGTCAAACAGGGCTCACTTATCCATAGGTTCATAGGTAGGTACTAGGCTATTGGCCCTAGGGCCTATATAAGCCTAGCCAAAAAGGTACCCTGGCTTTTGCCACCCAAGAAAATTATTTTCCTGTGCCAATATCGAGCAGAGCCTCAGAGATCGTGATCTCTGGGGTGAATTTCTTATTTTTCGTCCAATCATCAAGATTTTTCTTGAAGAGTGCTAATGAGGAGCTTTGTTTGATATAGATAGGTAGTTTGTTCCAGAGTATGGGAAGTCCCTGGGGCAGGAATCTATCCCTCCAGCATGTTCTGTTTATTGTGGTGACAAGGTTTAGGTCCCTAGAGCGTGTAGCTCAGAGGGATTGGGATTTCTTTAAGTGGAGCATGTCCAACAGCTCTGGGTTTGACATAGCTTTGTATGTTAGGCAGAGATTGCCTTTGAGTAGGCGATATGCGATGGAGTAAAGCTGGAGGATGTTCATCGTGTTACACTGCTGCAGCCATCACACTTGGGTTATCCTGCCGTCAGGCGGTCCCGCAGTCGGCCAGAGTTCCAAAGTCTTGGTCCGGCGTCGGTTGCTGTCGCTTCTTCCCTAACGTCAGTGCACCAGGGTTATATAATATGCATCCAACGCCATTTTCTTCAGTCTTTCTTGCCGCGCAGTGCCCGAAGCATAAGCAGTTCGCAAGTGCCGGTCGGCCGACTCCTGAGATTTTCAAAGTCGAATTTCAGATCCGAAGTCTTCGGTAAAGCTAAGTACCCCGTTGGGGAAACCTTTTTCTTGCCTCAGACCGATGTCAGAAAAAGTTAATAATTGTATTTCTTGTGGGAAGCAAATACCTCATAAGGACTTCCACTCTTACTGTATTCCATGCCTAGGCCCTGATCATGACGTCAATAGTTGTCGGTTTTGTGCTAGATTTAACAAACGCACTATAAAAAGACGTTTTGAGTTTGCTTTACACTACTTTGGCCGAAGGTTCAGTTATACCATGCCGTCAGATCAGCCGACGACCTCAATACCGAAAAAACGCAAAGACAAAGATAAAGACAGGCATCCGAGGTCCAAAACCGACAACGAAGCCTCTTCTAGGCCAGTCGTCGGTTCGCCGGTTCTCAGTGAGGCGCTTTCGCAGCCCCTGACACCGGCTACCTCAGAGCCACAGGCCGCTTCCGACTCACATGTGGAGACATCTAGGCCTCTGGAAACTCAAGGTATTGGTCCTACAGAAACTAATCCCTCAGATGGGTCTGGAGCCGCTGAGCAGGCATCGGCTTCTGAGGGTGTTTTCAGACCTTCACAACTTACCATTAAAACAACAGCCAAGACAAAGGTACCATTAAAGACAAAGAAACAAGTACAGCATTATCCTGGACAGTCCTCCATGCCTAAGAAACAGATGCTTAAAATGGCTGAAGACCTCATTACTCTAATCAGGGGTTCCCATCCCCCTCCTGAGAAAAGGCCTAGGCAGGATGCAGACTATGACTCCTCTGATCAGGTTTCCATTTTCTCTGATTCCTCTTCAGACCAGGGATTCTCTCTACCCCCTATGAGGACTCTGATGCTGAGGAATCTATCCCTTCAGCCTCTCCTCCTGAGGATTACTCTTTTGGGGAAACTTTACATACCATGAGGGAGCATTTCCATTGGGAAAGTCAGGATTACTCAGAATCCAAGAAAAGGCTCAGGGATTTCCTTTTATTGCCTCAGCACAGGCCCCTGGCTATTCCGCCTGTGCCAGATATTGTGGATGATGTGTTCTCTGAATCCAGCTTATCTCCTGACTCTTTGCCCCCTGCTCCAGCCAAGCCAGATAGGTATTATAGAGTCCCTGACTCTCACAAGTTTCTTTACAAAAACCCTTCTGCTGATCCAGAAACTATTTCCCAGGGTCCAAAAGGGGTTAAGGCTTCCATTGCAAAAAATCCAGTACCCTCTGACAGAGATTCCAGAGCTTTGGATAGATGGGGGAAGAAAGTATACACATTTGCAACTTTAGCAGTAAGAGCTTTAAATTGCCAGTTTCACATGCTTAAGTACCAACAATATTTAATGGCTCAGTTAAAACAGAAAATGCTTGCAAGCTCAGAAGCTCCTGACTGTAAAGAAATGCAGGATTTATTGCATGCAGTTGAACAGGTGGGAAAACATACTCTGCAATGTGGTTTTGATTCTTTAGAGGCCTCTTGTAGAGCCACTGTTACAGGTTCTGTTATTCGAAGACATGCTTGGTTAAAAGAACAGAGTTTATCTGATCATGTTAAGGCAAAATTATTGGATGCTCCTTTACAGCATGATACCTTGTTTGGTGTTAAGGCAGAAGAGGTGTTAAAGAAAATGGAGGATAAAGCTAAATGTATGCAGTCAAGGATTTCTTACAGGTACAGCCACCTCGGTTCAGCAGAAATTGGCCAACAAAGAATTGGTCCTTTCCAGTGTCAGACAGGCCACAGAGAGGCAGATACAGATGCCCAAGAGGCAGATCTCAACCCCAAGGCTCAAACAGACAACGACAGTGGGGCACCTCAACCCCAAAAGGAGGTGAGGACAAGTCTCAACCTTACAGGAAACAGGCACAATGACTTTCCTCTGCGTACGCCAAGCACGTCCCTTTTGGAAGCCCCCTTAGGGAGAAAACTAGCACTTTTTTCTCAAAATTGGCAAGCAATCACCCAAGACAAATGGGTCCTGAATATTGTGTCACAAGGTTACAGATTCCACTTTTATACTTTACCAAAGCTAAAAGGAATGCCAGACCTGCCACAAAATCAATGGGCAGAGGCACAAAAACAAATTTCAGCCCTCATGGACATGAGAGCTATTCAAAAAGTACCTCAACAGGAGCAAGGAAAAGGATTTTACTCAAGACTCTTCCTGGTCCCCAGAAAGGACAAAGCTTGGAGGCCCATACTGGACCTTTCAATTCTGAATACTTGCCTGGATATTCCAAAATTCAAAATGTTGACATTACAGCAGCTTCTACCCATGCTGGGCAAGAAGGCTTGGCTTGTTACTCTGGACCTCAAAGAGGCATACCTGCATGTCCCTATAAGACAAAATTTCGGAAGATACCTCAGATTCAAAGCTGGTACAATGCACTACCAATTCTCTGCGCTGCCCTTTGGCTTATCTACTGTGCCCAGGGTCTTTACAAAGTGCCTGGCACCAGTAATTGCAATTTGCAGACAAAAAGGAATTCAAATATATCCATACCTGGACGACTGCCTCATTCAAGCAGAGACAAAGGACATTCTTCTGCAGCATCTGGCATTTGTGAAAAAGTTGCTAATTTCTCTAGGGGTACACAGTAAACAAAAAGAAGTCAAAACTAGTGCCCTCACAACATATTACATTCCTGGGTGCCAGCATAAATACAACGGCCCAGATGGCTTACCTCACGCCAGACAGACAAGTTCAACTAACTCAATATTTTCAATTACTGGCAAAAAAGTCCCATCTCCCTGCAAGAAAATTTCTGCAGGCCCTGGGATTCATGGCATCCTGCATACTACTAATACCATATGTCAGACTGCATTTGAGGAAGTTACAATGGTACCTAAAAAGTGTTTGGACTCAACACACTCACAGCTTAGAAGCAGTAATTCCAATGATTCCCTGCCTACAACAGGAGTTTCGATGGTGGGCACAGGCATGTCACCTAAACAAGGGTCAGCCTTTTACCCAATCCACAGCCAGGCAAACTCTAACAACAGATGCTTCGGATTACGCCTGGGGAGCACACATGGCAGGAAAACGTTCAGGGCAGGTGGACCACAGACCAGATGCATCTTCACATCAATCAAAAACAGATGTTGGCTGTTCATAATGCCCTAACAGCTTTCAAGGACCTTCTACATCCAGGACAACTATTACTAAAGACAGACAACACCACAGTAATGTGGTACATAAACAAACAAGGGGGCACTCATTCTTATCCCCTATGCAGGCAAGCCATGACCTTGTGGAACACAGCTCTAACGTACCAAGTTCACCTGCAAGCACAATTCCTGCCAGGAAAGAAAAATGCTCTGGCAGATGACCCAAGCAGAAATATCATGGACCCTCACGAATGGAAATTGACTCCACAAATCTTCAGCATAACACAGAAATGGGGATGCCCAGACATAGATCTTTTTGCCTCCCCACTGAATTGCCAACTACAAAAATTCTGCACAAGGACTTATCACAAACAAGCATGGAAAGTGGATGCTCTTCTGTTCAGCTGGAAAGCCCTAAAAGTCTATGCCTTCCCACCAATGCCTCTCCTTTCAAAGGTACTCCTAAAAGCCAGACAAGAAAAACCACAGATGATCCCGATTGCTCCAGACTGGCCACACCAGCACTGGTACCCTATCTTAAGGAACTTGGCTCAGGGCCCACCATGGATTTTGCCCCAAATTCTACACCTTCTGACTCAGCAAAACAGTCAGATCCTGCACGGTCAGCTCAAAACCTTAAACCTGGCTGTATGGCAGATATTTTAGTCAAACAGGCAACACCTCTCTCTAAAGCTGTTACGGCTGTCATTTTGGAGGCCAGGAGTCCAAGCACCAGGAAAGCTTACTCAGAAAAATGGAATAGATTCTGCGCCTGGAACCAGGCTCACAGCCTTGACCCTCTTGTTCCAAACATTCCTCAGATTTTACAATACTTAACTGAGATGCTGGACAGAGGCCTATCCTTTTCATCAATTAAGATCCACGCCTCTGCCATTTCTGCACATTATAACACGGATCCTCCTTTATTCCCTCATCCCTTGCTAAAGCAGTACCTCAGAGGGGCTAAAAACATAAGACTGCCCCAGAGAGCACCAACACCAACTTGGGACCTCAATTTCGTTTTGGAAAAACTGACCCTACCACCTTTTGAGCCAGCCAATACAGCCGATCTAAAATTTTTATCGTGGAAAACAGCTCTGCTCCTGGCAGTAACTTCAGCACGTCAGAGCTACAGGCATTAATGGCAGTGGAACCTTTTATAATTTTTCATCAGGACAGGGTATATTTAAGGACAAACCCTACCTTCATGCCAAAGGTGGTATCTAGTGTGGCTCTTAACCAAACCATCCATTTGCCAACTTTTTATCTAACCCCCAAAATAAAGGGGAGAAACTTCTGCATTCTTTGGACATACACAGACAGCTACGCTTCTACTTGGACAAAACAAAAGCTTTCAGGAAAACTGAACAACTGTTTGTAGCATATGCTGCAGGATCACAAGGCAAGGCTATCTCAAAGCAGACTGTATCCAAATGGATAGGACACTGTATTCGGTACTGCTACACACAGCATGGAAAATCAGTCCCTAATAACATTAGGCCTCATTCCACCAGGGCAACAGCCACTTCAACAGCCTTTCTCAGAGGACTACCTACCAAGGAAATTTTGGAGGCTGCAACTTTGAGTTCAGTGCACACCTTCACCAAGAATTACCACCTGCCTCTTTACTCTAAATCCAGAGCAGGATTTGCCACTGCAGTTCTGCAGGGCCTCATAGCCAATCCTAACTCTTTATAGACCAGCCACCCAACCTTAGCTTTGGGATTCAACCCAAGTGTGATGACTGCAGCAGTGTAACATGATGAATATAGTACAGTTCTGTACCTACCATAAATGTAGATGTTAGAGTGTTCACACTGCTGCAGTCCAGGTTACCCTCCCTCCATCCCCTCTGAACTAGCTGGACTTATCTATACCTTTTCTATCCTGTACAACCTTTGGGGTGTATTTGCTGGTAACTGAAGGTATTGTTTTTATTTTATATGTATATTTCTGATTAGCAATATGTATTGCCTACCTACTTGGGGCCACCTGACATCTGGGGCAAGAAAAACTGAAGAAAATAGCGTTGGATGCATATTATATACCCCTGGCGCACTGACGTCAGGGAAGAAGCGACAGCAACCGACGCCAGACCAAAACTTTGGAACTCTGGCCGACTGCGGGACCGCCTGATGACAGAATAACCCAAGTGTGATGACTGCAGCAGTGTGAACACTCGAACATCTACATTTATGGTAGGTACGAAACTGTACTTTTTTGAGACTGTCTACGTAAAGTATCGGTTTGAGGCCGGTAATCCTCTTTGTGAGGTATTTCTGCAGCCTTTCCAGTTGTTGTAGATGTCTTGTGAGGTACATACCAAAAGGGGTGTTGTACTCTATAATGAGTCTAATGAGTGACGAGTAGAGGGGAACAATGACCTCTTTTTTCCTGGATGAGAAACCTTTTGTGATGAGGTGTAGGAGGATTTCCTGACTGCTGTGGTGATGTGATTATCAAAGGAGAGACTATTGTCCACCTGTGTCCCAAGCCTCTTATCACATTTTCGGTGTTAAGCAGACTACCACCTATGTGGTAGCTCATGGGTACAGAGTTTTTCCAAAGGGGATGACAGTGCACTTTTTGGCATTGAACTTGAGGCCATGGCTTTGACACCAGGCATCTGTCTCAGTGAGGCCCTTTTGTAGGTTGTCCACATTGTTATATTTTCGATTATTGCTCCTAGTTTGCAGTCATCTGCAAACTTCATTAGCCAAAGACCTTCTGTGTTAGCCTGTACTTCAGAAAAGTAGATACCAAACAAGAGATGACCCAAGACTGAACCCTGTGGTACTCCACTTGTCACTGGTCCAAAGTCAGATTTGGAATCTGCTACTTTCACAATGTGGGTTCTTTCAGTGAGCCAGTTGGCAACCCATCTTGTGACATGGGGATTTATACCCAGTTTAGTGAGTTTATCTATAATTCCAGAGTGGGGGATGGTGTCAGAAACCTTGGCAAGAACTAGATAGGCTGTGTGAACCACCTTACCATTTTCTACAGCTTTGGTGACTGCTTCAAAGAAGTCTGTCAGGTTTAGGAGACATGATCTACCTTTACAAACCCGAACTGGGTGGGGTCCAGAGTTTGGAGATTACCAATGTCTTTATTTATAAGTTCCATGATGATACATTCCATGGGCTTGCAGACCAGTCTTGTTAGACTAATGGGGTGGTAGTTCCCGGTGTCCATGGTGGCTCCCCCTTTGTGGAGTGGGATAACCATCACTGTGCGCCATTCAGTGGGCACAAAGCCTGAGGTGAGGCTATGATTGAACATGGTGCTTAGTTGGGGTGCCAGGTCATTCTGCAGTTCATGTAGAATGCAGCCTGGGATGTTGTCAGGTCCCATGGATGATGTGTTCTTGGCTTTGGAGAGTGTGGTTTTTACATGTGCAGCCTTGATTACAGGAACTTTGTATTCTTCCGGTATAGAGATGGGCCCTTTTGGGGGTGAGAGGGAGATAAAGTTAGCACTGAACCTATCTGCCAGGATGTTGGCAATATCAGTTGGTTCTGTATATTTAGCGCCATTGTGCTGTAACTCAGAGCAGATCTGAGTGTTGCCATTGAGATTCTTGACATAGCTATAGAATGCTTTGTGGTTGTCTTTAGAATCAGTGGCAATTTTGTTTTCATAACTAGCTTAGGAGGATTTTATAAGGGATCTCAGCTTCTTATTGAGGCTGACCAGGGAGTTCCTCCAATCATGGGATTTTACTCTTTTTTGCAACAGTTTCTTTCTTCTGTTGTAGAGTTTGTTTATGGCAGGGGACCACCAGATTGGCTTCCTTTTTTTGAAGGATGGCATCTTGGTTCTATTAGGGATAGCACAATCCATGCTTATAAAGTGTATTTGTGTAGGATTCAGCAGTCGTACCTCTAATGTCCGTCTGCATGGGTGTCGTGAAGTTTGCCACTTCTGTTTTAAGAAGCGTGAAGTTGGCTTTGGAGAAATTTTTTACAGTGGTTTCCCTAATGGGGCATGGGGGTGAGATGTGGATTTCTAGGGTGATTAGTTTGTGGTCAGATCTGACCAACGAGGAATTGACCTCTGGTGTGGAACACTGGTCACCCTTGTTGGTAATGACCAAGTCTCGGATATTGCTGCCCCTGGTGGGGTGTGGATAAGTTGATCCAAGGCATTGGAATTTATGAATTCCAGAAAACGTTGAGCAAAAGAGTTGGTACATGAGTAGTTTTCCCAGTTAATGGTGGGGTAGTCGAAATCGCCCATTATTAGGGTGTTGGGTTGTACCCTAATATTTTCCAATGTATCAAGAACTGAGGAGTGGGAATCCTGAGGCATGTTGGGGGATCTATAGCAAGTTACAATTTGGATTGCGGTCTTGCCCAGAGTTAGTTGCACTTGGTTAATCTCAGATGCATTATGCTGATCAACTGGCCTCGAGGTGTGGATGTCCTTAATGAATATGGACATGCCTCCGCCTTTAGTGTTTCAGTCCAGGTTAGGTGGCCGAAAGGTGTGGTATGAATTATAGCCTGGTAATGCACGGGTGCTCTCTGGAGCCTTTAATCAGGTCTTTGTCACTGCACAGATGTCGATGTTCTCCATTTTAAGGAGTGCCTCGAGTGAATGCATTTTGAGGTTTAGACTTCTAGCATTGAGTAGCATTACCCTCAGATTTTTCCTGCTTGTACTTGTTATGGTGGTGAATTTGTCATTTGAACCTTGCCTAAAAAAGGCACTATAGGGGTAGCAAGAGGCTTAGCCAGTATCCAGAATCCCAAGGGCGACAGGTGCAGGCCATCTCTGGCAAAGCATCGTGGTCTGTCGATCATGCCAGGCAGACAGATACTGGATCTCCTTAGAATGACACCAGAAGCTTAGCCAATTGTTTAAGTCAGTCATTTTTTCCTTGTGCTGCGGTATCATTCTAGGTAATGGCAGGATGTTACTCAGAGCTAGGGTCATACCTGCCTGGTCTACAAGATCGGAGACCTCCTCCATGTCTCTTCTCATGTAGTCCAGGGAGGTATGTTTCAGGTCATTCATACCAACATGGACAATGACAGAGTCATATTTGTACTTGTTGTGGAGTGACCTGAGTGTGTGAGTTATGTGGCGGATCCTGGCACCCGACAGCAACTTTCTCCTTGTTTAGCCTGGTGAGTGGAACAGCATTGTGCCTGACTATAGAGTCACCTGTTGGGTATGTTGTTATGCCTTATGGGCTGTGGTTGAGTGGAACACTGAGTTTGTGGGCTGTGCGTCATTTGGGTTGTGTTGGGGGTGGAGGTTGCTTGTGTTTCTGCATTGGGAGGTCTCTGTTGCTTGTGCAGATTTTTATTGAGAGCCTCCGCGAATGTAGGTGTGTGTTTGTTGTTTCTATGTGTGTGTTTTGGTGGTGTAGGTTTTGAGGGACTATGTGATTAGTGTGATGTGGTGCAAGTGTTTACCTTCTCCTCTTGACTGTCTAGTCCAGTCTTGGGTGAAGAGAGCTTTCCCTCCAGTTTGGCTCTATAAGTGCCTCTATCACAGGTTGTAGTGTTGGGTGGTAGGAGGCGAGGGTTGTCTGTGTACATGAGGCAATTGCTGCATTGCCCAGATTCATCAGGTAGACAGGAGAAAACACTGGCAGCTGACCCTTAGACATGCCTGGATAGGTGCTTATTTATTAAGTACTAAAAACTGTTTTCCTCTAGACAAGTGAGGAAAGTTGAGTGCTGTAGTAATTTGTAGCTTATTTAGTGTTTACAACGAGTTCTGAACAAGTGCTGAACTCAAAGAAACAGATTTGAGTGCTAAAACTAAAAAACTGGCTAGTTCTAAGGGAAAATTTGAAGAGCAGACTTTATGGTGCTGGGAATAGTTTAACCCTAGCTAAGCAACGATGCATTAAGTGTTTTTTTTAATGTAACAGTAACAAATGAGCAAACTTATTTAAACAAATTAACCAGTTATCCAACAAAAAGCTAAAAACTTGAGCCCTGTTCCAGCAGTCTTCGATCAGACAAGTTCTAACTGCAGACTCCTACCACTAGGGTGCAGGGGAACCTTCTCCAAAAAAAAATGGCCTGGATTAGTGCTCAAGTTATACAAACAAAGCTAGATTCAGCAGGTTTGAATTTAGTCTGTGCTACAGCAAACAAGGGCTACCAGTTTCAGAAAGAAACAGTTCAAATAGGCAGGCACAGTAAGACTTTAACCAGAAACACCCAGCTCAGAAGGACAGAATCTACCCTCTCCTCCCACAAGAGTGCAGGCCACACCCTATTAATGTAAAATAACTGGCCCAAAGCCCAAGTGCTTAAACCAGAACTACTACACTTTTAGAATAACAGACGCTAAGCCTTCAATCAATCAGCAACTCCCATCTTAGAAGGATGTAAGTTACCTGTCCTGCCACAACAGTGCAGACCACACACTTTCTTAATGTAAAACAACTGGTCTGAAACCCAAGTGCTTCAACCAAAGGTTTAGAATAACAGTTACAATTTATTCAGGCTACTAACAATCAGTAATAAATGCAGCAGGATGAATGCAATTAAGTACTTTTAAGAACAAGCAGCAAAAGCAAAATAAAGTAATAAAATAGGAAGAAACACAAATACAGTAAAAGCAGATGAATAAAGTGCAATTTTTTATATAACAGTAGAAAATGAGCAAGCTGATTTAAACAAATTACTCAATTAACCAGTAAAAAAGCTCAAAACTGAGCCCTGTTCCAGCAGTCTTCATTCAGACAGGTTCTAACTGCACACTCCTGCCACTAGGGTGCAGGGGAACCTTCTCCAAAAATGATGGCCTGGATTAGTGCTCATGTTATACAAACAAAACTAGATTCAGCATGCCTGAATCTAGTCTGTGCTACAGCAAACAAGGCACACCAATTTCAGAAAGAAAACATTCAAATAAGCAGGCACAATAAGCCTTTAACCAGAAATTCCCAGCTCAGAAGGGCAGACTAGCCTCTCCTCCCACAGGAGTGCAGACCACAACGTTCTTAATGAAAAATGACTGGCCTGAAGCCCAAGTGCTTTAACTAGAATTAATACACTTTTAGAATAACAGACACTGAGCCTTCAATCAGCAGTTCCCAACTTAGAAGTATGTAGGCTACCTGTCCTGCCACAACAGTGCAGACCACAAATATTCTTAATGTAAAACAACTGGTCTGGAGCCCAAGTGCTTTAACCAAAAGACTTAGGGTAATGGTTACAATTTAATCAGGCTACTACCAAGCAGTAATAAATTGTGCAGAATAAATACAATTGAGTACTTTTAAGAAGAGGCAAAAGCAAAATAAAGTGCAATTTTTTTTAGTAAAGTGCAAGGAGAGAGGAAGAAGGAGCAGAAGAAAAAGTCAAGGTTAAGAACCTAAGTGGGTTGGCCTTCTCAAATGTTCTCTCTGTATTAAGTAGAGTGAACACCAGACTGGGAGGGGGTGTCCCAGATCAAATTTACAGTAGGGGCGAGCAACTGCAAAGCCCCCAACTATAACAGTACCACAAGAATGGTGGGGGGAGGGGGGAAAACAGTTTCAGGACAGATGAGAAACAGAAAACAGTGCCAGAAAATATGTAAAGTAATTCAGTCAGGCAAAATTAAGACAATGCAGAACTCTGGAAGGTTAAAATGCCAAGAAATATACTTGATGACTCTACTATTGACTGTTCAGCCCTAAACAAACATTGTCTCAGGCATTCCACCCAAACATCCTTTCTCACTGTGGAAAAATGGCTTCTTGAAAATCACCTCTCCTTAAATCCCCAAAAAACTAAACCCATGATATTCACCCTCAAGAAAAATGCACCAGTTAATAAAGACATATTTGATATTTTATCTCTCAACTCAACCAGGATTGAGTTAGCTACACATACCAAATTGCTGGGCATAATAATCGATGAAAACCTCAAATTCAACCTTCACATTCAAAACAATATCAACAAAACACATAAAAAACTCTGGCTTCCCTACAGGTATAACAAGTTCCGCTTTCTCTCCAACATACCCTAGCTCTTTCCTACCTCTTGACATCTCTCACTTAGGGTGCTCCCATCCTAACCAACCTACATTCATCTCTGTTATCAAAATTAGAGTCTTGCTGTAACAATATTGCTAAATTAGCAACTAACAGCTGTCACTCTTCTAACCACTGTCTAGCCCTAAAAGAACTACAATGGCTAGAACTCCCTCACTATCTACTTCTCATACAGCTCGCTACCACAAATAAACTGATTTACAGGCGCCAAGACTGCCCTGCCCTTGGCTCCCTCCTCACCCTATACAACCCACTTAGAACTCTACGATCCAAACACCAGTTTCTTTTCCAAACTCATAAATCAAAATTATCAGCAGGCAAATTCTTGTATTCATGGAATGTTGCCAAAACCTGGAACAACCTTCCTCCCTCTGTACGTCTACAGCAGTCCCCCCCCCCCCAATTTTAATGCGCTTTACATAACTACCTTCTCTCCATGTTGTTATGTAACTGTAGTGTAACACAAACTGCCATCACCTAACCTCTTCCCACAAAACTCTAGACCTTAACTTCATTCTCCTCTCCCCATCTCCATTTCCCTTCTTCTTTCTACTTCATCTGCCAAACCCTCCTCCCCTTCTTTCCCCACCATCTCTGCCCCTCCTATCACTGGTCCCATTAATCTCCTATCTCCCTTCCTTCTCTAATACTTCATCCCCATATTTCCTCCTTTCCCTGTTCTACTCAGTTTCTCATTCCATGTCTGTGTATGACTAGCTCCTTCCTGATATTTCTATTACTCCATTCCTTATCCCCCCTCGTGTCTCTTTATATTTCCTGATTTTAATATAGTTCACATGTATTCCATGTATTTTTATTATTCTTTGTAGACTCTTTCTAGTAAGAATCTGTATTATATTGTTGTTTTAAGCATTAACCCAGTTTTTGTATTTTTTTATTGTGATTTTCTTAAATTTGTTGTAATATGTACCAATTTCTTTGCTGGAGCTTTTTTCCCGGGCCTCCACTGAAAATGGGCTATTTTGGCCTAGTAGACTTTCCTGGTAAGCAAATGCTAATAAATAAGTAAATAAAAGCTTGGTGAAGCCACAGTAAGTTGTCTTCTAATAAATGGTGTAACTATACCTTTAATAAGCATGTGTTTTAGAAACTCATCAATTAGCTGTATAAAGCTGGATGTGGTTTCGTATTGCAAACACAAATAGGTGTTAACATCAGATAAATATCTGTATGTTTCACAAAAATACACCACACACTTTGTCTGCTGTTGAAACAGCAACAGTAGAATTCATTTAGAAAGTTTGTAAAGCCTGCTTTTCAGAATATGGCAAATTTTGTCCAGAACTGTTTCACATATCAAATTGATTAAAACAGTTATTATTAAGAACTGATAAGTCAAAAGCTTTGAATACAGCATGTTATAGGGAGGCTGAAAAAGAGACTTTGAATCTGACTTTATTAGGCTTTAAAATCATAACCTCCTTCCCCTCCTTTGTGCGCATCAGTATCTTAAATTAAGAAGTGCGGAAAATGCCTTAATATGAAACACTGTATATTGCAAAGGACAAATGTGATTGTATAAAGTTAAGTATTTTGTTAAGTAAAGGCAAAGTGATCTTGCTTCTTTTTCTTTTGATTGTTATAATTATTTGATAATTTTCAGATACCTGAGTGATTTATTATAGCAATAACCCACGCCTGGGTTTGGGTAATGCTGGATTTACCCACGGTTGGCTTGGTTTGGTCACGGGAAGCCCGGTGGCAAACAAAGGCAACCGTGGTAAATCCAGCATTACACCAGAAGTGGGTTATTGCTATTATACAAAGACATTATTTAAGAAAAAAAATAATTACTTTTCTTAAATAATGGCATTGCATAAAGCCTCCTTGCTGCCCTTCCGCAGCTGTCTGGTATTCTGCGGCAGTTCTGATGTACTGCGCATGCGTATGCCTACGCAGTACATCAGAACTGTGGGCAAAAGCAACGGAGAAAGCAAGATCTCCGTTGCTTTTTACAAACTGTTTTCGCTATGTTAAATGGGTTTAACATAGCGAGACAGCTTTAAAAAAACAACGGAGAATCTCTGTTGCTTTTTTTAAAGCTGTCTCGGTATGTTAAACCCATTTAACATAGCGAGACAGTTTGAAAAACAACGGAGAAAGCAAGATCTCCGTTGCTTTTTACAAACTGTTTTGCTATGTTAAATGGGTTTAACATAGCGAGACAGCTTTAAAAAAAAGCAACGGAGAATCTCCGTTGCTTTTATTAAAGCTGTCTCGGTATGTTAAACCCATTTAAAATAGCGAGACAGTTTTGAAAAAAGCAACAGAGAAAGCAAGATCTCCGTTGCTTTTTACAAACTGTTTTGCTATGTTAAATGGGTTTAACATAGCGAGAAAGCTTTAAAAAAAAAGCAACGGAGAATCTCCATTGCTTTTTTTAAAGCTGTTTCGCTATGTTAAACTTGTTTAACATAGCGAAACAGTGAGAAAAAAGAGTTATAGTAATGGAAAAATTCCGGGCGACCGGACCTTTTTCCATTACTATAACTCTGATTTACAATGTGCACGCTGACCAATCAGCATGCACGTTTTTGAATATTAATGGGGGAGAGTTGTATATTAGTAGTTAAACATTTTCCATTAGTTGTTTAATGGAAGTTGATACATTGTTGTCCATGAATGTATTTGGGATGCTATGACCTGCCTGTTTATATTTAAGCCCATATTTTTGTCCCTACTCACTGGCTGTGTATCAGTGTTAAATGAAGTGTACAAGTTATCTGAAGAAATGGCAGAACCTTTAAGCTGAGGTTTAGTGTATTTGAAGGCCTTTCTGTTTGTACTTCCCCATTCTTTTAATAAGTATTAGTAAAGCAACATTGTCTTCCTGTTTAGCAAAGCTAACAGATCATTTGAATTTATTTCTAGAAAGTGCAGCATTATTTTTATAATCCTAGAGTTTTTCTGCAACACTCATATTTTGTGATTTTCTTTGTGTCCAACTACTGATTCATTTGCTTCATACTATCACCATATAGTTTGTAGTGTGTGTGTGTGTGTGTGTGTGTGTATATGTATGTGCAGGGTCCCCCCCCCCCCATGAAAAGAAGCTACTGGCCGACTGCAACTAGCCTGGTCAACAAAAAAGGATAAATAAATACTGCCAGCTGATATGACAGTTGAAGCAGAGCTGTTATGCACAGGTCATTCAGAGTTCTTGTTCTGACCTGCACCCAGCATGCTGTGATGCCACTGAGAGTCTTGTCTGTAGGTGGTGGCACCCCCCAGTGTCTGTCATACACTGTAGTCCTAGCAAGGGAATCATTAACATCCTTCATTCAGACAACAGGGCAGAATGCTGCTTATTGCCACCCTCAGCTGACTCCCCAAACCACCAGGTGTACTAATCAGACCTAGGACTCCTGGGTCACAGACAGGGCTCCATCCTTATTTGACTTGGGATCGACTGTTGCTATGGCATTTTGTGTCTCACTGACTCGATGGTTGGCAATCTGACTTATAATTTTGTTTACAAAGCACACCATTTTCTTATGGTGGAAAAGGTAATAGTTTATTTGTCTTTGATTCAATCCTTCAAGGAGAAAAGGGGAACAGCCTGATCAACAGAAAGACGTGATAGCAGCACCTTAAGCCTAAATGCTGTGGTAGAAGCAGATGGGTTACTGGCTGCACTAAAATACATTATCGGGGATAATCTTACAGGTAGTACAGAGGATTCAAACCATTAGCTGGTAATGAGGTGCTTTCTGTGGAACACAGTTTGAGTCCCTCAGCCTCTATTTGCCTAACTGTGAGGTCATTTAACCAGACACTGCTCCTGGGCTGAATCTGAGAGGTGCTTTCTGTGGAACACGGTTTGAGTCCCTCAGGCCCCCTTTGCCTAACTGTGAGGTCATTTAACCAGACACTGCTCCCGGGGTGAGCCTGTAAAAGGTCCATGTGGATCAGTGCTCTACCCCGGTTAACAACTCCAAATTAACAAGTCTGTACCATAATGATTAATATATACGTTTCTAGTTATGAGGGGTTAAGCAGTGGAAAACCCCACCAAACTCTTAATTGGACTGAAAAAGCATAATGTTAGTTAGATGGCGATTTAGTGTTACAAAAACTTATAATTCCAGTGCCACATCACAGTTGCTTCCATTCTGACTAGAATGGCAGTCAGAAATTGCTTAATATTACATTTCACTAGGTTTACCCAGCAAGGAGGTCTGACAGTCAGGCCCATTCTTTTGTAAATAAACAGAAGAGTAACATATACTGGTGGGACTGTATTCACCGACTGGGTTTGTGACAGTTAATGTTTTTTCATTCACCGAAACCTTTGGTTTTGGAGCATCCCATTCTTATTAGTTGAATGTAGAACTGTTGTTAAGGTGATGGTATTCTGATAATAATAATGTAGCATCTTCAGTGTCTTTTGAACAAGTCATGCGGATGAACACCCTGTCTTGTCCAAAATGCTGAGACTATAACCGAAACTGACATAATGCTGTGATTTGCTATGTTGCCCATAGTTAATATGTGCAGATCACATCAGGGTGGCTGCCAAGCTGTTTTAAAAAAAGTTGTAGTGCAGAGCATAATACAGACTAAAAACTAGCTGCTAGCCATACAGTTACTAGTCACTGTACGTGGCCCGATTTCATTCTTATTCAACTATTTTAATTATTGTTCTGGCATTATTTGACATAAAGCAAAGATGCACACCCTTTCTTTTCCTCCAGGTTTTGAAGACAAGTGTAAGAAATTCACTTTTCCAATTGTGTTTTACTTCTTTTTCATTTTTTTCCTGTTCAGTTTCTGTTTGCATAAATTACTGTTCTTGCCTGAAAAGAATGCAGTCCAGTCAGTCATATGATCAAGTCACTGCTGCATGTATTCACATGACCAGGAAGTGACTGGTGCATGTATACACAGGATCAGGGAGTGACTGGTGCATGTATTCACATGACCAGGAAGTGACTGGTGCATGCATTCACATGACCAGGAAGTGACTGGTGCATGTATTCACATGATCAGGAAGTAACTGGTGCATGTATACACAGAATCAGGGAGTGACTGGTGCATGTATTCACACGATCAGGAAGTAACTGGTGCATGTATACACAGGATCAGGGAGTGACTGGTGCATGTATTTACATGACCAGGAAGTGACTGGTGCATGTATTTACTTCATCAAGAAATGACTGATACATATACAAGAAGTAGGCTGTCTTGTATGTTGGGCAGGAAGGAATGGCAGCTTCTTTTTCTCAGTTTGTAATGCTCATTTTGTGAAGTAAAGCATGGAAATTGCTGTTGGCATACCCACTGCTGCAGTACTTCTGTTTTTTTCACTTCGATATAAAAACAACTAGGTACACATCCTGCTGTGATCTGCATGCATTAATGGGGCAGTCTTTGTTTTATATTTGAAATTCTGCAGAAATAAATATAAAATAAAAATAAATAAATAAAAAAATATAGATATTACATAAAGCAGCACAGTTCTCTTGGACTTTTAGTTCAAGGTGTGTATTCTTATGTATGATCTTCAAGGAATTTTCTTGTAACCCTTAAACTCACCCTTTGTGGATGCCTGACATCCATGTTGTCCCACAAGTACCATCCTAATGGTTCATACATCCTTCCATGCATTAGACAGATTACACAACTTACAGGAATGTGGATGTCTCCATCCTTCCTGCTGCATGCTGTGGCACATACCACTGCTATATGATAGCTGTGCATTGGGCTACCTTCCCTCTCTCCCTCCGGGATCAGCCAGTCAACACCACTGTTCATGGTCAGCATCTGCATTTACTTATTCCTGCGTTGTCCAGCTTGTACTCAAGGCTTTACCCGTCTGCACTGCAAAGCATCTGCTGAACATGTTTCTAACCTTTCCTTAAGAAGTGCCCATATCGCTTGCCCTACTTGTGAAGTCTGATTGACTGATCTGTAGCTACAGTCTTCTTTGCTGCTTTGGTGTGTGCATCTCTGTGTTTTGCAGGAATGCTTGCTGCTGTTGTATAGGGGATATGTTGCTTTTGTAGACAGTCCCATTAGATGTTCTGCTGCTTCTTTTCACTTTTTGATTCATATAATCTGTTAGAACATTTTCTTTTTTTGAATGCATTCAAGCCCGAGTCATTTTCTTCCTGTATCTATAGCAGCTCTGAAACCCTTTTTGCCTTGTGTTAGTGATACCAGGCTACTTGTACTGACTATCTGCATTTGTTGCTTTCCTTTTGAACACTCATGTAGTTTTTTTAAATCTTTAATTTTCACTTATTATCATTGTATTTCTGCAGTCCTCCATCTGGTGAGCTAATTTCACAACCTTCTGTTTTTTCTGTTGCTCCAGCCTCTGTCCACCATTTCCTGAGTATGCAGTTGGTGACCCCATTGGTAGAGGGGTGTTCACAAGCCTCCCAACATGATGGGGGGGGGGGTATTTACCCCAGTGCAGCATTCCTGGAGGAGCTTCAGATAATGCAGATTCCAGTGCACAAAAAGCCAGTGTGGTCTGCTTCTGCTCCTGTTTGTGTTGACCTTGTAATGGCATCAGTCCATACTGGGTTTACACTGTCACGTGACTCTAACAAAGGCATTCAGCATCCTTCTCCTGCTGATGTTAAAGCAGAGTGAAGTGTAATTAAAAAAATGACTAACAGAGTAGTAAAAGAGGGTGGAAAATTAATTGTGTGAAATAAAACTGTCTGAAATGATTATGATTTATTAAACAACACATCAAAAGTGCTGTGTCACAAGTTAGGCTTGAAGCATTTGTGTTTGGTATCTTTTGTCAGCATAAATATGCAAGTAAATATATAAATGACTGCATAGTTCAAAGCAATGCGATCTAAAGCTGATTCTGTCTTGGCTCAAGAGCGTTTGTCACTGGTTCAAGATCAGTGTAAACAAGTCTCTGTAGGTACTGTTTGTTAGGAGATTAGTTTGCAACATGTGGGAGGTTTAAAAAGTTTAAAACCAGGCGATAATATTACTGACTTGGGTAGATACATTTGCAAAGAGTTTCACTTCGACCATTGTCTGTCCACCATTGTGTTCAAATGAGAGAGCATGTTTGTTCATGTGAGCCATTTCAGGTAGAAGGATGCTCACCTTATTTCTGCTAAAGTGTCCTGTAGGACTGTTCATCGTGTAAATTCAGCTTTTTGGTTTTATTTGTCAAAGCAAGTGACCCACTTAAAGAATATATATGTGTACTGAAGCAAAAACTAAAATTGGGAATTAGATTACAAAAGTCATCACTCACTGTTCTCTTTGTTGTTTTGAATATTACAGGAAGACTTCTGTCTTCTGTAGAAATGTTAAAATATTCTTTATAAGTGAATTAATATTCAGTCTGAGAACCGTGCAGTGTATTTTATTTATTTATTTTTTTTTACCGTCTGAGAACCGTGCCGTGTATTTTATTTATTTTTTACTGTCTGAGAACCGTGCAGTGTATTTTATTTATTTATTTGTTTTACTGTCTGAGAACCGTGCAGTGTATTTTATTTATTTATTTTTTACTGTCTGAGAACCGTGCAGTGTATTTTATTTATTTATTTGTTTTACTGTCTGAGAACCGTGCAGTGTATTTTATTTATTTATTTTTTACTGTCTGAGAACCGTGCAGTGTATTTTATTTATTTATTTGTTTTACTGTCTGGGAACCGTGCAGTGTATTTTATTTATTTATTTTTTACTGTCTGAGAACCGTGCAGTGTATTTTATTTATTTATTTTTTTACTGTCTGAGAACCGTGCAGTGTATTTTATTTATTTATTGTTTTACTGTCTGAGAACTGTGCCGTGTATTTTATTTATTTATTTTTACTGTACTTTAGGCGTGCTGATTCTTACTTCACCAATTTATTTGATGTTTCTACACATGATAGCACAAACATGGCTGTGTTCCACCCAAGTCTCAGTTGCTTATATATTTCATTGTTCTACGTTTTAAAGTATTCATCCTATATGTTCGTGTAGTTCATTAAGCATTGCACAGATGTAGTCATGTTATTAAGCAGGACACTTACCCTGCATACCTGATACAGCCTCTCTTGATAAACGTGGGCATTCTTTGTATTGCCTCTGACTTTGGTATTAGCTGGAAAGGAGCCTTGATCTAGCCCACTTAACAAATGCGTGAAATCAAGTGTTGGTGTAGTGGTGTGTTTGGCACTGACGGTATGCATTTCTTCTTCCCTGCTCTCTGCTGCTTGACTTTCTCTTACACCTGTTTATCTCTTGCTCTGTATGGAAACGGTGCCATTCATTTCAGTGGAAACTTAGTTTTTTCACAACATTAAAGTTTCTTTGGTCAGTCAGCTGTATGCAGTAAGTGAATCTTGAGTTTCTTCGCTGTTAGGATACATAGTTGATATATTTAAAGTCATAAGGCTCCCTCTTGCAAAAAAAAAAAAAATTTTTTTTCTTTTAACATTTCCTTTGGTAGGGTTAATGTCAACGAAATATTTTCCCTATATGAAGTAGTCCTTTAGTCCAAATTGACTATTCGTTATAGGCCTTATATACATACATACGTAAAATACAATTGTATATGTGTGTGTATGTATATATATATATATATATATATATATATATATATATACATACACACACACACACACACACACACACACACACACACACACATTTATTATTTATATGTATATATACGGTTTCCTTTCACAAGATCGAATTACTGAAAACTCGAAATTCATAAGGTC
This sequence comes from Protopterus annectens, assembly GCF_019279795.1. Taxonomy (NCBI): domain Eukaryota; kingdom Metazoa; phylum Chordata; order Ceratodontiformes; family Protopteridae; genus Protopterus; species Protopterus annectens. The sequence goes on along the minus strand of NC_056743.1, from coordinate 469,922 downwards.
GAAGCCAGAAGCTCGAGTTTTCAGTAACTCAAAATTCTGCAGGGGAACAAAAACAACTGAAAAACAATTTTCCAAGGTTTTTGCAGGGGGGGCAAGCCCCCATACACCCCCCTTCTTAAATATACCAACTCTGACATCGCACTTCAGCAAAGAAAAGGGAATTCTCCTGTTCTGCACTATATGCATAAGCACACAATGGGAGATTGTCCACTCATCCGCTAAAGTCCGGTCACACAACTCTCATATTACACCAGGAACGATGCAGGGGGACCTAGCTCCCTGCACACATGTAAGTACATTTCTTTTTTTTTTTTTTACTTTTACAGCTTCCCTTTACAATTTTGAGTTACTGAAAACTGCAGATTCTGGGCTCAAGCTTATGAATTTTGAGCTTTCTGTAATTCGATCTTGTAAAGGGGAACCATGTATAAATCTGTAGACCTGCATTTGTATATATATGTGTGTGTGGGTCTACTTTGTTTCATTGAATTTCATTTCACCCCGACCACATAGCTGAAAACACAAATTACTGAAAACTCATTTCACTGAACTGCAGTTAGTATATATGGCACTGTGTAAGGCAAGTGAAAGGTATATGCCCTTTTCCCCATTGTAGTGCGATCCTGGAGTTAGGGGTGTGGGGAGCGTATATATGTGTGTGTGTGTATATACACACATACATACATACACATGTATGCATACATATATTCATGTATATATGTGCATGTGTGTGCAAATATGTATGTGTGTGTATATATATATATATCACATATGTATCCTCTCTCATACAAGTATAGAAACTTCCCTAGTTTCAGCTCCTAGCTCTCACTTCTTTCTCTCTCCTCTTAACTGAAATGGATAGTCTGGATGGAGTATCAGTATACCAGAAGCAGTATTAATAGTTATGTATCCTATATAATGTTTAAGATCAATGTACTTTACTGTACTAAATCTCCTCTATAGCATTATTCTAGTATAGGAAACGTATTTGTTTTGTTTTGTTTTGTACCATAGTTCTATGCATTGTCTATTTTTTACCTCGATCTACTATATCTATGCATTATATTATTGTCACTGTGGAGCTTTTCTCCCCGGGCCTCCGCTGAAAATGGACATGTATCCAGTCGGACTTTCCCGGTCAACAAATGTAAAATAAATAAATATATATATATATATATATATATATATATATATATATATATACATATTTATTTTATTTTACATTTATTTGCTGGGTTAGTGTGACTGGGCCAGTGGCCCTTTTTCAGCAGAGACCCAGGAGGAAAAGCTCCACGAAAGGAAAAGAAGAAGCCATCCGAATGAACAAGTAAAAGTAGACATACGTAAAAAGAATGGAAATAAGAAGCTATCCGAATGAGCAAGTAAAGGTAGACATACGTAAAAAGAATGGAAATAAGAAGCTATCCGAATGAGCAAGTAAAGGTAGGCATACGTAAAAAGAATGGAAATAAGAAGCTATCCGAATGAGCAAGTAAAGGTAGACATACGTAAAAAGAATGGAAATAAGAAGCTATCCGAATGAACAAGTAAAGGTAGACATACGTAAAAAGAATGGAAATAAGAAGCTATCCGAATGAGCAAGTAAAGGTAGACATACGTAAAAAGAATGGAAATAAGAAGCTATCCGAATGAACAAGTAAAAGTAGACATACGTAAAAAGAATGGAAATAAGAAGCTATCCGAATGAGCAAGTAAAGGTAGACATACGTAAAAAGAATGGAAATAAGAAGCTATCCGAATGAGCAAGTAAAGGTAGTCATACGTAAAAAGAATGGAAATAAGAAGCTATCCGAATGAGCAAGTAAAGGTAGACATACGTAAAAAGAATGGAAATAAGAAGCTATCCGAATGAACAAGTAAAAGTAGACATACGTAAAAAGAATGGAAATAAGAAGCTTTCCGAATGAACAAGTAAAAGTAGACATACGTAAAAAGAATGGAAATAAGAAGCTATCTGAATGAGCAAGTAAAGGTAGACATACGTAAAAAGAATGGAAATAAGAAGCCATCTGAATGAGCAAGTAAAGGTAGACATACGTAAAAAGAATGGAAATAAGAAGCTATCTGAATGAGCAAGTAAAGGTAGACATACGTAAAAAGAATGGAAATAAGAAGCTATCCGAATGAGCAAGTAAAGGTAGACATACGTAAAAAGAATGGAAATAAGAAGCTATCCGAATGAACAAGTAAAGGTAGACATACGTAAAAAGAATGGAAATAAGAAGCTTTCCGAATGAACAAGTAAAAGTAGACATAAGTAAAAAGAATGGAAATAAGAAGCTATCCGAATGAGCAAGTAAAGGTAGACATACGTAAAAGGAATGGAAATAAGAAGTTATCCGAATGAGCAAGTAAAGGTAGACATACGTAAAAAGAATGGAAATAAGAAGCTATCCGAATGAGCAAGTAAAGGTAGACATACATAAAAGAATGGAAATAAGAAGCTATCCGAATGAGCAAGTAAAGGTAGACATACGAAAAGAATGGAAATAAGAAGCTATCCGAATGAACAAGTAAAGGTAGACATACGTAAAAGAATGGAAATAAGAAGCTATCCGAATGAGCAAGTAAAGGTAGACATACGTAAAAGAATGGAAATAAGAAGCTATCCGAATGAGCAAGTAAAGGTAGACATACGAAAAGAATGGAAATAAGAAGCTATCCGAATGAGCAAGTAAAGGTAGACATACGAAAAGAATGGAAATAAGAAGCTATCCGAATGAGCAAGTAAAGTAGACATACGTAAAAGAATGGAAATAAGAAGCTATCTGAATGAGCAAGTAAAGGTAGACATACGAAAAAGAATGGAAATAAGAAGCTATCCGAATGAGCAAGTAAAGTAGACATACGTAAAGAATGGAAATAAGAAGCTATCCGAATGAACAAGTAAAGGTAGACGTACGTAAAAAGAATGGAAATAAGAAGCTATCCGAATGAGCAAGTAAAGGTAGACATACGTAAAAAGAATGGAAATAAGAAGCTATCCGAATGAGCAAGTAAAGGTAGACATACGTAAAAAGAATGGAAATAAGAAGCTATCCGAATGAGCAAGTAAAGGTAGACATAATGTAAAAAGAATGGAAATAAGAAGCTATCCGAATGAACAAGTAAAAGTAGACATACGTAAAAAGAATGGAAATAAGAAGCTATCCGAATGAACAAGTAAAGGTAGACATACGTAAAAAGAATGGAAATAAGAAGCTATCCGAATGAGCAAGTAAAAGTAGACATACGTAAAAAGAATGGAAATAAGAAGCTATCCGAATGAACAAGTAAAGGTAGACATACGTAAAAAGAATGGAAATAAGAAGCTATCCGAATGAGCAAGTAAAGGTAGACATACGTAAAAAGAATGGAAATAAGAAGCTATCCGAATGAGCAAGTAAAGGTAGACATACGAAAAGAATGGAAATAAGAAGCTATCCGAATGAGCAAGTAAAGGTAGACATACGTAAAAAGAATGGAAATAAGAAGCTATCCGAATGAGCAAGTAAAGGTAGACATACGTAAAAAGAATGGAAATAAGAAGCTATCCGAATGAGCAAGTAAAGGTAGACATACGTAAAAAGAATGGAAATAAGAAGCTATCCGAATGAGCAAGTAAAGGTAGACATACGTGAAAAGAATGGAAATAAGAAGCTATCCGAATGAGCAAGTAAAGGTAGACATACGTAAAAAGAATGGAAATAAGAAGCTATCCGAATGAGCAAGTAAAGGTAGACATACGTAAAAAGAATGGAAATAAGAAGCTATCCGAATGAGCAAGTAAAGGTAGACATACGAAAAAGAATGGAAATAAGAAGCTATCCGAATGAACAAGTAAAGGTAGACATACGTAAAAGAATGGAAATAAGAAGCTATCCGAATGAGCAAGTAAAGGTAGACATACGTAAAAAGAATGGAAATAAGAAGCTATCCGAATGAGCAAGTAAAGGTAGACATACGTAAAAAGAATGGAAATAAGAAGCTATCCGAATGAACAAGTAAAAGTAGACATACGTAAAAAGAATGGAAATAAGAAGCTATCCGAATGAGCAAGTAAAAGTAGACATACGTAAAAAGAATGGAAATAAGAAGCTATCCGAATGAACAAGTAAAGGTAGACATACGTAAAAAGAATGGAAATAAGAAGCTATCCGAATGAGCAAGTAAAGGTAGACATACGTAAAAAGAATGGAAATAAGAAGCTATCCGAATGAGCAAGTAAAGGTAGACATACGTAAAAAGAATGGAAATAAGAAGCTGTCCGAATGAACAAGTAAAGGTAGACATACGAAAAGAATGGAAATAAGAAGCTATCCGAATGAGCAAGTAAAGGTAGACATACGTAAAAAGAATGGAAATAAGAAGCTATCCGAATGAGCAAGTAAAGGTAGACATACGTAAAAAGAATGGAAATAAGAAGCTATCCGAATGAGCAAGTAAAGGTAGACATACGTAAAAAGAATGGAAATAAGAAGCTATCCGAATGAGCAAGTAAAGGTAGACATACGAAAAAGAATGGAAATAAGAAGCTATCCGAATGAACAAGTAAAGGTAGACATACGTTAAAAGAATGGAAATAAGAAGCTATCCGAATGAACAAGTAAAGGTAGACATACGAAAAAGAATGGAAATAAGAAGCTATCCGAATGAGCAAGTAAAGGTAGACATAATGAAAAGAATGGAAATAAGAAGCTATCCGAATGAGCAAGTAAAGGTAGACATACGTAAAAAGAATGGAAATAAGAAGCTATCCGAATGAGCAAGTAAAGGTAGACATACGTTAAAGAATGGAAATAAGAAGCTATCCGAATGAGCAAGTAAAGGTAGACATACGTAAAAAGAATGGAAATAAGAAGCTATCCGAATGAGCAAGTAAAGGTAGACATACGTAAAAAGAATGGAAATAAGAAGCTATCCGAATGAGCAAGTAAAGGTAGACATACGTAAAAAGAATGGAAATAAGAAGCTATCCGAATGAGCAAGTAAAGGTAGACATACGTAAAAAGAATGGAAATAAGAAGCTGTCCGAATGAACAAGTAAAGGTAGACATACGTAAAAAGAATGGAAATAAGAAGCTATGCGAATGAGCAAGTAAAGGTAGACATACGTAAAAAGAATGGAAATAAGAAGCTATCCGAATGAGCAAGTAAAGGTAGACATACGAAAAGAATGGAAATAAGAAGCTATCCGAATGAGCAAGTAAAGGTAGACATACGAAAAAGAATGGAAATAAGAAGCTATCCGAATGAGCAAGTAAAGGTAGACATACGTAAAAGGAATGGAAATAAGAAGCTATCCGAATGAGCAAGTAAAGGTAGACATACGTAAAAAGAATGGAAATAAGAAGCTATCCGAATGAACAAGTAAAGGTAGACATACGTAAAAAGAATGGAAATAAGAAGCTATCCGAATGAGCAAGTAAAGGTAGACATACGTAAAAAGAATGGAAATAAGAAGCTATCCGAATGAGCAAGTAAAGGTAGACATACGTAAAAAGAATGGAAATAAGAAGCTATCCGAATGAACAAGTAAAGGTAGACATACGTAAAAGAATGGAAATAAGAAGCTATCCGAATGAGCAAGTAAAGGTAGACATACGTAAAAAGAATGGAAATAAGAAGCTATCCGAATGAGCAAGTAAAGGTAGACATACGTAAAAAGAATGGAAATAAGAAGCTATCCGAATGAGCAAGTAAAGGTAGACATAATGAAAAGAATGGAAATAAGAAGCTATCCGAATGAGCAAGTAAAGGTAGACATACGTAAAAAGAATGGAAATAAGAAGCTATCCGAATGAGCAAGTAAAGGTAGACATACGTGAAAAAGAATGGAAATAAGAAGCTATCCGAATGAGCAAGTAAAGGTAGACATACGTAAAAGAATGGAAATAAGAAGCTGTCCGAATGAGCAAGTAAAGGTAGACATAAGTAAAAAGAATGGAAATAAGAAGCTATCCGAATGAGCAAGTAAAGGTAGACATACGTAAAAAGAATGGAAATAAGAAGCTATCCGAATGAGCAAGTAAAGGTAGACATAATGTAAAAGAATGGAAATAAGAAGCTATCCGAATGAGCAAGTAAAGGTAGACATACGTAAAAAGAATGGAAATAAGAAGCTATCCGAATGAGCAAGTAAAGGTAGACATACGTAAAAAGAATGGAAATAAGAAGCTATCCGAATGAGCAAGTAAAGGTAGACATACGTGAAAAGAATGGAAATAAGAAGCTATAAGAATGTGCAAGTAACGGTAGACATACGTAAAAAGAATGGAAATAAGAAGCTGTCCGAATGAACAAGTAAAGGTAGACATACGTAAAAAGAATGGAAATAAGAAGCTATCCGAATGAGCAAGTAAAAGTAGACATACGTAAAAAGAATGGAAATAAGAAGCTATCCGAATGAGCAAGTAAAGGTAGACATACGTAAAAAGAATGGAAATAAGAAGCTATCCGAATGAGCAAGTAAAGTAGACATAATGTAAAAAGAATGGAAATAAGAAGCTATCCAAATGAACAAGTAAAAGTAGACATACGTAAAAAGAATGGAAATAAGAAGCTATCCGAATGAGCAAGTAAAGGTAGACATACGTAAAAAGAATGGAAATAAGAAGCTATCCGAATGAGCAAGTAAAGGTAGACATAATGAAAAGAATGGAAATAAGAAGCTACCCGAATGAGCAAGTAAAGGTAGACATATGTAAAAAGAATGGAAATAAGAAGCTATCCGAATGAGCAAGTAAAGGTAGACATACGTAAAAAGAATGGAAATAAGAAGCTATCCGAATGAGCAAGTAAAGGTAGACATACGTAAAAAGAATGGAAATAAGAAGCTATCCGAATGAGCAAGTAAAGGTAGACATACGTAAAGAATGGAAATAAGAAGCTATGCGAATGAGCAAGTAAAAGTAGACATACGTGAAAAGAATGGAAATAAGAAGCTATCTGAATGAGCAAGTAAAGGTAGACTAACGTAAAAAGAATGGAAATAAGAAGCTATCCGAATGAGCAAGTAAAGGTAGACATACGTAAAAAGAATGGAAATAAGAAGCTATCCGAATGAGCAAGTAAAGGTAGACATACGTAAAAAGAATGGAAATAAGAAGCTATCCGAATGAGCAAGTAAAAGTAGACATAATGAAAAAGAATGGAAATAAGAAGCTATCCGAATGAACAAGTAAAAGTAGACATACGTAAAAAGAATGGAAATAAGAAGCTATCCGAATGAGCAAGTAAAGGTAGACATACGAAAAAGAATGGAAATAAGAAGCTATCCGAATGAGCAAGTAAAGGTAGACATACGTAAAAAGAATGGAAATAAGAAGCTATCCGAATGAGCAAGTAAAGGTAGACATACGTAAAAGAATGGAAATAAGAAGCTATCCGAATGAGCAAGTAAAGGTAGACATACGTAAAAAGAATGGAAATAAGAAGCTATCCGAATGAGCAAGTAAAGGTAGACATACGTAAAAAGAATGGAAATAAGAAGCTATCCGAATGAGCAAGTAAAGGTAGACATACGTGAAAAGAATGGAAATAAGAAGCTATCCGAATGAGCAAGTAAAGGTAGACATACGTAAAAAAGAATGGAAATAAGAAGCTATCCGAATGAGCAAGTAAAGGTAGACATACGTAAAAGGAATGGAAATAAGAAGTTATCCGAATGAGCAAGTAAAGGTAGACATACGTAAAAGAATGGAAATAAGAAGCTATCCGAATGAGCAAGTAAAGGTAGACATACGTAAAAAAGAATGGAAATAAGAAGCTATCCGAATGAGCAAGTAAAGGTAGACATACGTAAAAGAATGGAAATAAGAAGCTATCCGAATGAGCAAGTAAAGGTAGACATAATGAAAAGAATGGAAATAAGAAGCTATCCGAATGAGCAAGTAAAGGTAGACATACGTAAAAAGAATGGAAATAAGAAGCTATCCGAATGAGCAAGTAAAGGTAGACATAATGTAAAAAGAATGGAAATAAGAAGCTATCCGAATGAGCAAGTAAAGGTAGACATACGTAAAAAGAATGGAAATAAGAAGCTATCCGAATGAGCAAGTAAAGGTAGACATACGTAAAAAGAATGGAAATAAGAAGCTATCCGAATGAGCAAGTAAAGGTAGACATACGTAAAAAGAATGGAAATAAGAAGCTATCCGAATGAACAAGTAAAAGTAGACATATGTAAAAAGAATGGAAATAAGAAGCTATCCGAATGAGCAAGTAAAGGTAGACATACGTAAAAAGAATGGAAATAAGATGAAGTACATATTAGTAAAAAATGCATTATGTAAAAAAACAGGTATACCAGTATGCAGTAAGACCTTGTACAAAAAAAATCAAGCATGTTATATATACAAGTCAGTATGTGTAGATACAAGAAGCTTTGTCTGGACAAAGTAAAGATAAGTTGTATAGCAGGGCAAATTATCCAGGGGTGATACAGGAACTGAGCCAGCTGATGGCTAGATGCTCTTTAAGAAGTAGTTTGAATTTAGAGGTGGAGGGGTGTTAAGAATGAGTTGAGGAGTGCAGTTCCACATTTTTGCTATGTTTCATGAAAATAAGGATGTACCAGAAGAATTATTGGCTTTACTAACTTGTAATAGCAGTTTATTAGGTGAGCAGAGGGAGCAAGTAATGTAAGTATGTACTAGGTGTGTTAGAGCAGGACAGGCGTTAGGCTGGTATAGGATGCAGTGGGCAGTAGCTAGCTGGTTAAGTGTTAGTATGTTTGGAAGTTCAAGCCAGCTTAATTGTTTCAGGGCATTACAGCGGTGGATTCTATTGTGTAGGCCAGCAGCAAAACAGGCAATTTTGTGGTAGCATGTCTCAAGTTTAGATAAGTCAGTCTTTCTGAGATTTGAGAAAATGGGTGAAGTGTATAGTAGAGTGGAGAGGAGGTGTGTTCTGGCAGTTACTTGTCTAGTTGATGAGGTGAGGAATGTTCTAGACCTATGTAGACATCCAAGTTTAATATGTACTTTTTTAATGGTGAGGGCAATGTGTTTGTCATATTTCAGGCCGCAATCTACTGTGATACCAAGTAATTGTTTGCTATCTATTGGTTCACTTATAGTTCCATTGATAGAAAGTATGTGCATTGATGAAGGGAAGTATGGGGGTTTATTATTTGAAAATATCATAAGCTTAGTCTTGTTTGGGTTTAATGAGAGTTGTCTTTTTTTAGGAAAAGTTCTGTGTCTGTGAATGCAGATTGAGTCTTGGATAGGAGATCCTGTAGGCAGGATGCTGCACAGATAACAGTGGAATCATCTGCATACTGTATAATTGTGGAATGGAAAGAGGTGCAGCTAAGGTTGTTTGTAAAGATGGAGAACAGTAGGGGGCGAGAATACATCCCTGTGGGACTCCCAATAGTGATGGGTAGAAGAGTAGAGGTTTCATTTTTCCATATTACTGATTTTTGTCAATCGGTCAAATAGCTATGGAACCAGGTAATAGAAGCTAGAGAAAAACAAAAAGATGCTAAGTCAAGTAGTAGTCTTTGATGTCATACAGTGTCAAATGCTTTTGACATATCTAAGAAGATGGAAGAGACAAGTCGGTTACTATTTCTATGGAGATTGATAGTGTTAGTGAAACTTAGGAGGGCTGTGGTGGTATTGAGTTTAGGTCTGAAACCATGTTGGGAAGTGGAAATTAGGTTGTTTTGTATGAAGTGGGACAGTAGTTGAGTGTGTATGCATTTTCCTAGTATTTTGCTAAGAGGGGAGAGTATGGCAATGGGTCTTTAGTTGGATAACTCGGTGGATTCACCACCTTTGTGTAGGGGTATTATTTAGGAAATTTTTCAGAGTTTTGGTACATAATGTTAAATGACTGAGCGATTTATTAGTATGGAGAGAGGGTAGGAGATAGTCTGATGCTAGTCGAATAAATTCACTTGGGAGTTGATCTACAGCTACTCTAGTGGGTTGCAGCTGGAGGAGGAGTTTTGATACAAGAAGTTGGTACAGGCTGAGATGAGAAGGCTGTGGGAAGGTGATCGGCCATCGAGAGAACGATAAGAAGACTAAAGCCAGAATAGAGTTTATCGAATATGTGTTGAATTGGGTTGCTGTGCTTATCTTGGTGTTTAAATTTGCTAGGAGAGGGGGTAGTAGTTTGTCCAGGATTTAAGAGGAGTTTGATAATTAGCCAGAATTTTTGTGGATTGTTTTTATGTTTTTGTTGTAATGTTATGTAGTATGATTTTTTGTCTGATCTAATCAAGTTTCTTGGCTAGGTTGTGCAGTTGACGGTATTTGTGGAGGGAGGCTTCAGTATTGCAAGTCTGATATGTGTGCCAAGCTTTATCTCTTTGTTTCATAGTGTTTGTGCTGTCTGTTGTTAGCCAGGGTGCTGGTGTAGATTTGCAGCATCTTCTATGAATAGGAGCATGGGTGTCTAGGATGTTGAGGAAAGAGGTATTGAAATATGCAACAGCCTCATCCAAGGAAAGTTGTTTCAAAGGGGACCAGTTGTAATATTGAAGGAGATAGTTGAATGTACCTGTGGAGAAATGTTTTTTGGGTGGATACATTTATAGATAGTGTTTTTGGTAAGTTAGTTTTGTGTTTGATAAGGTAGGTGGGGGAATGGTCACTTAGGGAGTCAAGAAGGCAACCGGATTGTGAGTATAGGTGTGGACGATTGGCGAGTACCCAGTTTAGTATTGATTGTCTATTGCTGTGTTTGTCAATTCAAGTTGAAGTAGATATGAGTTGAGTAAAACCTAAAAAATTGATATGATTGGTGGGGTTAATGGAAGTGCAGGTAGCCCAGTCAAAGTTAAACTGTTTCATGATTTAAGGTAGTGGGTGCCCAACTAAGTAGGTTTTCTATTAATTTAGTGTTGCTGCCAGGGTGAAGATATACTGCTGTGATTATAACGGCCTTGTTCAGGTTACGCTGAAGACGTGAGATGAGAATTTCCAGGTCAGAGGTGACGATACACTGCTGTGATTATAACGGCCTTGTTCAGGTTACGCTGAAGACGTGAGATGAGAATTTCCAGGTCAGAGGTGACGATACACTGCTGTGATTATAATGGCCTTGTTCAGGTTAAGCTGAAGACGTGAGATGAGAATTTCCAGGTCAGAGGTGACGATATACTGCTGTGATTATAACGGCCTTGTTCAGGTTACGCTGAAGACGTGAGATGAGAATTTCCAGGTCAGAGAGTTGGGGTGAGTTAATAGAAAGATGTTGCATATGTAGGTAGCTTTTATATACGAGTGCCACTCCTCCACCTCATTTGTTTTGCTGTCAGTTGTAAGGATGTTATATTCCTGAGGTAGAAATTTTTCACTTTTGTTATTGTTCTTGAACCAGTTCTCGTAACTGTTACAATGTCAGGGAGTAAAGTGAAAAGAGTCACTCCAGGTCTCAGTAACTGTTACAATGTCAGGAGTAAAGTGAAAGAGTCACTCCAGGTCTCGTAACTGTTACAATGTCAGGGAGTAAAGTGAGAGTCACTCCAGGTCTCGGTAACTGTTACAATGTCAGGGGAGTAAAGTGAAAGAGTAACTCCAGGTCTCGGTAACTGTTACAATGTCAGGGGAGTAAAGTGAAAGAGTCACTTGAAAGTCAGATGATTTGTTAAGTCTACTTCTGATATTGATGTTTAGAAAAAATAGGCCAGAGTTGCTTTGAATTATGGGGGTTTATTGGAAATTTTGAGTTAACTTGTTGGAGAGGTGAATGGATAGTTGGGTTGGGGCCTGGATTAATGTGCATATCACCACATAGATATAGGTAAGATTTGAGTAAGAAGCAGAGTAGAGTGTTTTTTGCTGAGTCAGTAGTATTTGTGTAGGATGTGTGGGAGTGTGTAGGTAGTGAAATATCTTAGTGTGAATAGGTGGATGGGTGTGCTTTCAATTAATTGTGATTATATGTTAAAGTGGGTGAATAGTAGGATGGAATAGAGTGTATGTGAATGGTGGGTGAGTGTGTAGACAAGATTTGGAGGTTGTGCAAAGAGATAAGTTGATACGTTGTTGTGAGGAGAGTGAAGAGTAATCTAGTAGCCACATACATAGGAGATCCTGTAGGCAGGATGCTGCACAGATAACAGTGGAATCATCTGCATACTGTATAATTGTGGAATGGAAAGAGGTGCAGCTAAGGTTGTTTGTAAAGATGGAGAACAGTAGGGGGTGAGAATACATCCCTGTGGGACTCCCAATAGTGATGGGTAGAAGAGTAGAGGTTTCATTTTTCCATATTACTGATTTTTGTCAATCGGTCAAATAGCTATGGAACCAGGTAATAGAAGCTAGAGAAAAACAAAAAGATGCTAAATCAAGTAGTAGTCTTTGATGTCATACAGTGTCAAATGCTTTTGACATATCTAAGAAGATGGAAGAGACAAGTCGGTTACTATTTCTATGGAGATTGATAGTGTTAGTGAAACTTAGGAGGGCTGTGGTGGTATTGAGTTTAGGTCTGAAACCATGTTGGGAAGTGGAAATGAGGTTGTTTTGTATGAAGTGGGACAGTAGTTGAGTGTGTACGCATTTTCCTAGTATTTTGCTAAGAGGGGAGAGTATGGCAATGGGTCTTTAGTTGGATAACTCGCTGGATTCACCACCTTTGTGTAGGGGTATTATTTAGGAAACAGAGTTTTGGTACATAATGTTAAATGACTGAGCGATTTATTAGTATGGAGAGTGGGTAGGAGATAGTCTGATGCTAGTCGAATAAATTCACTTGGGAGTTGATCTACAGCTACTCTAGTGGGTTGCAGCTGGAGGAGGAGTTTTGATACAAGAAGTTGGTACAGGCTGAGATGAGAAGGCTATGGGAAGGTGATCGGCCATCGAGAGAACGATAAGAAGACTAAAGCCAGAATAGAGTTTATCGAATATGTGTTGAATTGGGTTGCTGTGCTTATCTTGGTGTTTAAATTTGCTAGGAGAGGGGGTAGTAGTTTGTCCAGGATTTAAGAGGAGTTTGATAATTAGCCAGAATTTTTGTGGATTGTTTTTATGTTTTTGTTGTAATGTTATGTAGTATGATTTTGTCTGATCTAATCAAGTTTCTTGGCTAGGTTGTGCAGTTGTATTTGTGGAGGAGGCTTCAGTATTGCAAGTCTGATATGTGTGCCAAGCTTTATCTCTTTGTTTCATAGTGTTTGTGCTGTCTGTTGTTAGCCAGGGTGCTGGTGTAGATTTGCAGCGTCTTCTATGAATAGGAGCATGGGTGTCTAGGATGTTGAGGAAAGAGGTATTGAAATATGCAACAGCCTCATCCAAGGAAAGTTGTTTCAAAGGGGACCAGTTGTAATATTGAAGGAGATAGTTGAATGTACCTGTGGAGAAATGTTTTTTGGGTGGATACATTTATAGATAGTGTTTTTGGTAAGTTAGTTTTGTGTTTGATAAGGTAGGTGGGGGAATGGTCACTTAGGGAGTCAAGAAGGCAACCGGATTGTGAGTATAGGTGTGGACGATTGGCGAGTACCCAGTTTAGTATTGATTGTCTATTGCTGTGTTTGTCAATTCAAGTTGGAGTGGATATGAGTTGAGTAAAACCTAAAAAATTGATATGATTGGTGGGGTTAATGGAAGTGCAGGTAGCCCAGTCAAAGTTAAACTGTTTCATGATTTAAGGTAGTGGGTGCCCAACTAAGTAGGTTTTCTATTAATTTAGTGTTGCTGCCAGGGTGAAGATATACTGCTGTGATTATAACGGCCTTGTTCAGGTTGCGCTGAAGACGTGAGATGAGAATTTCCAGGTCAGAGGTGACGATACACTGCTGTGATTATAACGGCCTTGTTCAGGTTACGCTGAAGACGTGAGATGAGAATTTCCAGGTC